>NW_020825681.1:0-54436 GCF_003286085.1 Drosophila persimilis
GGCGTCACAGCCAGGGATCGCCCCAAATCAGCCATTTCCACTGCCAGCTCCGACAGCGCCGCCGACGGCGAAGCCAGCGCCGACAGCGCAGCCACCGGCGCCGTGGCAAACGCAGCGATACTGAGACGCCAATCCACCGACTCCGCCACCTGGTTGGAGGCACTTCCTCCAATTCCTGGACCGGCTCCAGCCACCATTACCGGGTATGTAAGGACCACAAATACCGACACCACCATCACGGCCACTCCGGCCACAAGCCCCATCCCCGACCTGCCCTGCCCCAACAGCTGGGCGGCCATTCCCAATCTCACCAGCCAGGAGCAGTTCCAGATCGGCGATTGGGTTGAGGCGGTCCATACCCAGGAACGCCAGCAGCAGCAGCAGCAGAACATCAGCAGCAGCAGCAGCGGTAGTCGCCGGCTTGAGGCATTGGCGGCGTCGGCAGCGGCAGCGGCGTCAGCCAAAGCACCGCAATGTCAAGCACCGCTATGTCAAGCCAAGCCAAGCCTAGCGGTACCGAGCGCGCCAATAATTCCGCTTCCCACACTCCAACACACACATACACGTATCGATGCACCGTATGCCGATGCTTCGTGTGGAGAGAGCCGGAAACAGCAAGGAGCGAGAGTGAGCGCAAAGAGAGAGCGGGTAACGACCTCGTACCAGCGACAGTACGAGAGGGCACTCGAGCAGCCTCTACACGAACAGCAGCCAACACAAGATTCGTGCTCGAGTGCCCGTTCGGGAGCGAGTTCGAACTCGAACCACAGCCATGGCACAAACCCCGCTCGATCGGCCACAGCAGCGGTTCCAAATGCAATGCACAAAGCCAATACCACAACCACAAATACAATGATGACATACATCAGCACACAAACAGCGACATCAAACACAAAAACGACAACTACAATTACGTCGGCAGCCAGACGATGCCTGTTAACAGCATGTTAACAGGCGGACCCCCCCCCACCACCGCCGCCAGAGGAACATCAGCAGCAGCAAACACATCAACAACAACAACAACATCAGCCAATAGCAACAAACACAGCCAATACCGCAGCGGCGGCGGCGTTGGGCTGCTCCAGCTGCCCGCCCTGAGTATGCCCAATGCCAGACAAACTCGGATGCTGCAGCGACAGCACCAACCAACGACAATTATTCCCCCCCCATCATTCTGCCAGCTGTCCCCGACATTATGCCCATTCTGGACAAGCTGCAGAATGACCCGAGGGTGGGCAACAGTAGCTATCACACCAAGCTCATCAGCCGCAATGGTGTCCGTATCCAGGCCCGCGACATGGCTACCAGGGATGCCATCATGGCAATCCTGGGCGATGGCGACGGCAACGAGGCGATGACTGGCCACTACACACACCAGCACAAGAGTGACCGTGGGCTACGGATCGTCTTGCGAGATCTACACCACTCCACAAGCACCCAACTAATAAAAAATCAGATGGCCGAATTGGGTTATTATGTTATATTTATTAGAGCCATTAAAGGGAGATCCGATGGACAGCCGCTCGACCAGTTCGAGTTGGAGATAGCCCCCAAGCCGGATGAAAGCCACCACGATGTCCTCCAATTAACCCAGCTGGGCAACCAGTTGGTGACCGTTGAGAGGCAGGCCAAGCCGGCAGAAGATGCAGCCGAAACGCCAATCTTGCGAGGGATCCTGCAGCCAGGCACTGTTGGAGAATACGCAGAGGATGACGCGATTGGAAAAGAGGCTGGAAGCGATGATGTCACTACTCACCTCGCTCATCCAATCCCAGGCAGTGACGGCAACTCCAGCAGTTCCAGTGACATCGGAAAATCCACCAACAATGGCAGCAGCAGCAGTGGTTGCCCCAGCTCCACAGCCACCACAAAAAACGTCAGGGCCAATGCCAGCCGCCATTCCAGAGACGGATCCTGAAACGGATGAAGAAAATGATGACGATGAGATGTGGACAGATGACGACTCCATGGATGACATTAAGGCCTACGCCCGCAACATGAGGTACCATCTTGACAACCAGATATCCTGGAACGCTGTGTACTAATTGGACACATCTCTGCCACTGCAATGGATTAAATGACAAATGCATATCAACCGCATGCCACAACAAAAATTAACAACGGACGCTGCCGCCATCAAAGCAATTAAATAAAACATCAACACACACACAAACATCCATTACACTTGGGCGGCCGGACCTGTGCCGTTCGAGTAGATGTGTGTCGTGTCCGCCATCGTCCTTAGGAAAGGAAAAATCCATCAGCCACACATACGATTAAAAAGGGCGCTCAAAATACTTACCGCCAGCCATTCAGACACACACACACAAACATCCATTACACTTGGGCGGCCGGACCTGGGCCGTTCGAGTTATGCCATCGCCATCGTCCTTAGTTGGTGGCCGGATCCAGTGCCATGGCATTCAGAATGCCCTATGGTCCTGGAAAAGGAAAAATCCATCAGCCACACATACGATTAAAAAGGGCTCTCAAAATACTTACCGCCAGCCACTCAGACACACACACACACAAACATCCATTACACTTGGGCGGCCGGACCTGTGCCGTTCGAGTAGGTGTGTCGTTCTCCGCCATTGCCCTCATCTGGTTTGCTGGAACCAGGTGCCGTGGCATTCAGAGTGCCATGTGTACCTGGAATGGAAATACACACACACACACAAACATCCATTACACTTGGGCGGCCGGACCTGTGCCCTTCGAGTTATGCCATCGCCATCGTCCTTAGCTGGTGGCCGGATCCAGTGCCATGGCATTCAGAGTGCCCTATGGTCCTGGAAAAGGAAAAATCCATCAGCCACAAATATGATTAAAAAAGGGCTCTGAAAATACTTACCGCCAGGCATTCAGACACACACACACACACACATCCATTACACTTGGGCGGCCGGACCTGTGCCGTTCGAGTTATGTGTGTCATTGTCCACCTTTGCCCACAGCTGGTGGCCGGACCAGTGCCACTCGCTCTACATCAGGGCCACAATTGCCAACGCACACACACACTCACATCCATTTCACTTTGGCGGCCGGACCCGTGTCGCCACAGTAATATGTGTGCCGTCAATCCTGGCTCCCAGCTGGTGGCCGGACCAGTGCCACTGGTTCTCCAAGAGGGCAGCCACAGCCACAACGACGACGAGGTGCTAATTGCAGCTACCTCTGACGACTCCGGATGACGCCAATTTCGACGACCAGGGGGGACGACGGGGTCGGCCGGTATGCAACGCAATGTCTTTACAAGCATTGTGTTTTGCTATGCCGGCCGATGCTTCTTGTCTTCCCTGTAATTATAGTAAAAGATATAGACATTATTTTAAATTGTTATGTTTATTGTAATATTGTAAACGTAAATCAATTGTACCTGTTTTGTCTCGTCTTTGTTCCAGTGTAGTATCTCTTTTATTACCTGTTTTTCCGTCGTCTCCACTCCAGTCTATTACTTATCTGTATTGCTATTTCTGCAAGTGCTTGTCTCTTTTATTTAGTGCCTTTCCACTTATTTTCCATGCAAAGCACATGCATTGTTTACCTTTTCCCTTTATCTATTCCCCAATTGACTACGTGTTGCAACACTGCACATTTCTGCACATTTCGATCTCATTTCTTTAACCCCTTCTTCCCCCCCCTTATTGTTACTATCGTAATTAGTGCGGTTCTCCGACACCCCACTAAAAAAAAATTATTACAATCTGTGATAAATCTTCGGCCGCAACGGTGCTGACAATTGATTATCGGTTTCGTAATCGACTTTCAAATCAGCATCAGTTGCCGCCACACCCCACCACTACGGCCTAAATTGAGCCAAATATGCAAGTCTTCGCATATATCCACTACGTTCCCTATAAACTGCCCGCCCACATGTACATGATACATTCCTAGTCGTCTGCCCTCAGCAGGCGACAAGGGTAGTAGAGGGGACTGAAGACCACATACCGCATTACAACCAACAAAACATCAAGTTGACTCACAGGGGATCAAATCAAATTTTAAGTTAGTGAAAATTACAAGGAAGAGACAGCATACTTTTGAGCGTGGCCCCACTTTACTTTCTTGACTCACACCGCACACACACACACTTGACACCCTCTTGACAATTCATACTTTTGGAGCCTTTTGCCCCGATCGTGGAATCGAGTCTCGAGTCTGGATCTCTGTCCAAACGAGAAAAAGTCGTGTCGTGAACGTTGTGGAGTCGAGTCGTGTTTGAGGTTTAGTCCCTCCGTCAGAGTGCCGAAAAGTTTATCTGTCTCTTTTTCTCTTTTTCCCTTGCCCCCCCTGCTGACTGCGGGCCTAGTCGAGGTTACAAGTGTTTAACGTTGCTGCAGTTTATATGTTTGTAAATTATTGTGCCATTAAATGTACCAGTAAAAAGTGTTTGAGTGCCGTTTAAAGTTAAATTGTAAAAACAAACAAAAATGTACATCTACTAAATTAAGACATATACTGCCCACAAAGAGAAATTAATAAAGCAACGCGCTTGGTTGCTGGCGGCTCACACCCCAGCCTCTCAGTTCCTCCCCTGTATGGAGCACTGAGAGCCCTCAACCCAAAGCGGGTATATAATTGGAAAAAAAGCGAAAAAAACTGTGTGAATCAATCTGACTTGACAAAATCTCCACTCGCGTCGGTCGAAAAACTTTATTACCAAATCCAACCAAAGCCAATCCAGCGCAGCTATGCCACGCGGATCCACTGCCAGAAGAGGACGACGACGACGAGGATCGCCCCAAATCAGCCATTTCCACTGCCAGCTCCGACAGCGCCGCCGACGGCGAGGCCAGCGCCGACAGCGCAGCCACCGGCGCCGTGGCAAACGCAGCGATACTGAGACGCCAATCCACCGACTCCGCCACCTGGTTCCACACTTCCTCCAATTCCTGGACCGGCTCCAGCCACCATTACCGGGTATGTGAGGACCACAAATACCGACACCACCATCACGGCCACTCCGGCCACAAGCCCCATCCCCGACCTGCCCTGCCCCAACAGCTGGGCGGCCATTCCCAATCTCACCAGCCAGGAGCAGTTCCAGATCGGCGATTGGGTGGAGGCGGTCCATACCCAGGAACGCCAGCAGCAGCAGCAGCAGAACATCAGCAGCAGCAGCAGCGGTAGTCGCCGGCTTGAGGCATTGGCGGCGTCGGCAGCGGCAGCGGCGTCAGCCAAAGCACCGCAATGTCAAGCCCCGCTATGTCAAGCCAAGCCAAGCCTAGCGGTACCGAGCGCGCCAATAATTCCGCTTCCCACACTCCAACACACACATACACGTATCGATGCACCGTATGCCGATGCTTCGTGTGGAGAGAGCCGGAAACAGCAAGGAACGAGAGAAGGCGCAAAGAGAGAGCGGGTAACGACCTCGTACCAGCGACAGTACGAGAGGGCACTCGAGCAGCCTCTACACGAACAGCAGCCAACAAAAGATTCGTGTTCGAGTGCCCGTTCGGGAGCGAGTTCGAACTCGAACCACAGCCATGGCACAAACCCCGCTCGATCGGCCACAGCAGCGGTTCCAAATGCAATGCACACAGCCAATACCACAACCACAAATACAATGATGACATACATCAGCACACAAACAGCGACATCAAACACAAAAACGACAACTACAATTACGTCGGCAGCCAGACGATGCCTGTTAACAGCAATGTTAACAGGCGGACCCCCCCCACCACCGCCGCCAGAGGAACATCAGCAGCAGCAAACACATCAACAACAACAACAACATCAGCCAATAGCAACAAACACAGCCAATACCGATGATATCCCATCCACCTCTGCTGCAGCGGCCCGTTCGCCACTGAAGCGCGTCCGCGCCGAGGTGGATGATGATGATGACAGTGATGATATGGTTGTTGAGTTTGATGACGATGACGACGACGACAATTTGGATGCCAATTATGCATCGGCCAAACGACGACTCCGGGAAACTAACCAACAGGCAAGCAAATCCCATATCCCCCAAATTCAAAACCATCCCCATCACCAACAATCAAACCAGCAACAACATCAGCGGACAATTACACAAAATGCCCCCGCCCCCGCCCCTGCCCCTGCTCCTGCCCCTGCCAATGCTCCACTAGTTCTACCTCACTCACCTGCAAATGCAACTAGTAGCTGCGGCACAGGAACCCACAGCAGCAGCGGCGGCGGCGTTGGGCTGCTCCAGCTGCCCGCCCTGAGTATGCCCAATGCCAGACAAATTCGGATGCTGCAGCGGCAGCACCAACCAACGACAATTATTCCCCCCCCCCCCATCATTCTGCCAGCTGTCCCCGACATTATGCCCATTCTGGACAAGCTGCAGAATGACCCGAGGGTGGGCAACAGTAGCTATCACACCAAGCTCATCAGCCGCAATGGTGTCCGTATCCAGGCCCGCGACATGGCTACCAGGGATGCCATCATGGCAATCCTGGGCGATGGCGACGGCAACGAGGCGATGACTGGCCACTACACACACCAGCACAAGAGTGACCGTGGGCTACGGATCGTCGTGCGAGATCTCCACCACTCCACAAGCACCCAACTAATAAAAAATCAGATGGCCGAATTAGGTTATTATGTTATATTTATTAGAGCCATTAAAGGGAGATCCGATGGACAGCCGCTCGACCAGTTCGAGTTGGAGATAGCCCCCAAGCCGGATGAAAGCCACCACGATGTCCTCCAATTAACCCAGCTGGGCAACCAGTTGGTGACCGTGGAAAGGCAGGCCAAGCCGGTGGACCCAGCCCAGTGCCACAGATGTCAGGCATTCGGGCACACCCGCACCTACTGCAGGCGTTCATTCGTCTGTATGAAGTGTGCGGGTGCCCACGCGTCCACGGCATGTGCCTAGCCAATGGCAGACGCCCCTAAATGCGCCAATTGCCAGGGCGCCCACATCAGCGCCTACAAGGGATGTCCGGCATTCAAGGCAGCAAGGGGCCGCCTTCTGTCCCACCGAGTGGCCATGCAGGAGTTGCGTCGCAAGCGCAGCTCGCTTCTGCAGCCATTGCCAGAGCAGCAGCCACCACCAGCAAGAACAACACCAGCACATCCAGGGCGCCGACAGCAGCAGCAACAGCAAGCTCAAACGCCAGCCAATCCCTGGCGCGGACAGCAGCAGCAGGCAGCATGGACGCCACTCAATGTCTCCTCTCCTGGGCGACGAAGAGGACAACAACATCAGCAGAAGCAGCAGCAGCAGCAGCCAATACATACAAAAAAACAGACGCCTGCTGCCTCTGGCCCACGCACTGGGCGACGACGTCCAGAGCAGCCATTGAGCCGTTCCCAGGCACAACAGCAGCAGCAGCTACAGCAGCTGCAACAGCAGCCGCAGCGCGAACAACAACAGCGACAGCAGCAGCAGCAGCTTGCCAACAACCGCTCCCGGCAGAAGATGCAGCCGAAACGCCAATCTTGCGAGGGATCCTGCAGCCAGGCACTGTTGGAGAATACGCAGAGGATGACGCGATTGGAAAAGAGGCTGGAAGCGATGATGTCACTACTCACCTCGCTCATCCAATCCCAGGCAGTGACGGCAACTCCAGCAGTTCCAGTGACATCGGAAAATCCACCAACAATGGCAGCAGCAACAGTGGTTGCCCCAGCTCCACAGCCACCACAAAAAACGTCAGGGCCAATGCCAGCCGCCATTCCAGAGACGGATCCTGAAACGGATGAAGAAAATGATGACGATGAGATGTGGACAGATGACGACTCCATGGATGACATTAAGGCCTACGCCCGCAACATGAGGTACCATCTTGACAACCAGATATCCTGGAACGCTGTGTACTAATTGGACACATCTCTGCCACTGCAATGGATTAAATGACAAATGCATATCAACCGCATGCCACAACAAAAATTAACAACGGACGCTGCCGCCATCAAAGCAATTAAATAAAACATCAACACACACACAAACATCCATTACACTTGGGCGGCCGGACCTGTGCCGTTCGAGTAGATGTGTGTCGTGTCCGCCATCGTCCTTAGCTGGTGGCCGGATCCAGTGCCATGGCATTCAGAGTGCCCTATGGTCCTGGAAAAGGAAAAATCCATCAGCCACACATACGATTAAAAAGGGCGCTCAAAATACTTACCGCCAGCCATTCAGACACACACACACAAACATCCATTACACTTGGGCGGCCGGACCTGTGCCGTTCGAGTAGGTGTGTCGTTCTCCGCCATTGCCCTCATCTGGTTGCTGGAACCAGGTGCCGTGGCATTCAGAGTGCCATGTGTACCTGGAATGGAAATATACACACAAACATCCATTACACTTGGGCGGCCGGACCTGTGCCGTTCGAGTAGATGTGTGCCGTGTCCGCCATCGTCCTTAGTTGGTGGCCGGATCCAGTGCCATGGCATTCAGAGTGCCCAATGGTCCTGGAAAAGGAAAAATCCATCAGCCACACATACGATTAAAAAGGGCTCTCAAAATACCTACCGCTAGCCATTCAGACACACACACACACTACACTTGGGCGGCCGGACCTGTGCCGTTCGAGTAGATGTGTGCCGTGTCCGCCATCGTCCTTAGTTGGTGGCCGGATCCAGTGCCATGGCATTCAGAGTGCCCAATGGTCCTGGAAAAGGAAAAATCCATCAGCCACACATACGATTAAAAAGGGCGCTCAAAATACTTACCGCCAGCCATTCAGACACACACACACAAACATCCATTACACTTGGGCGGCCGGACCTGTGCCGTTCGAGTAGATGTGTGTCGTGTCCGCCATCGTCCTTAGCTGGTGGCCGGATCCAGTGCCATGGCATTCAGAGTGCCCTATGGTCCTGGAAAAGGAAAAATCCATCAGCCACACATACGATTAAAAAGGGCGCTCAAAATACTTACCGCCAGCAATTCAGACACACACACACAAACATCCATTACACTTGGGCGGCCGGACCTGTGCCGTTCGAGTAGATGTGTGTCGTGTCCGCCATCGTCCTTAGCTGGTGGCCGGATCCAGTGCCATGGCATTCAGAGTGCCCTATGGTCCTGGAAAAGGAAAAATCCATCAGCCACACATACGATTAAAAAAGGGCTCTCAAAATACCTACCGCCAGCCATTCAGACACACACACACACACACATCCATTACACTTGGGCGGCCGGACCTGCGCCGTTCGAGTAGGCGTGTCATCGACCGCCATTGCCCACAGATGGTGGCCGGACCAGTGCCACTCGCTCTACATTAGGGCCACAATTACCGACGCACACACACACACTCACATCCATTTCACTTTGGCGGCCGGACCCGTGTCGCCACAGTACTATGTGTGCCGTCTACTCCTGGCTCCCAGCTGGTGGCCGGACCAGTGCCACTGGTTCTCCAAGCGGGGAGCCACAGCCACAACGACGACGAGGTGCTAATTGCACCTACCTCTGACGACTTTGGAAGACGCCAATTTCGACGACCAGGGGGGACGACGGGGTCGGCCGGTATGCAACGCAATGTCTTTACAAGCATTGTGTTTTGCTATGCCGGCCGATGCTTCTTGTCTTCCCTGTAATTATAGTAAAAGATATAGACATTATTTTAAATTGTTATGTTTATTGTAATATTGTAAACGTAAATCAATTGTAACTGTTTTGTCTCGTCTTTGTTCCAGTGTAGTATCTCTTTTATTACCTGTTTTTCCGTCGTCTCCACTCCAGTCTACTACTTACCTGTATTGTTATTTCTGCAAGTGCTTGTCTCTTTTATTTAGAGCCTTTCCACTTATTTTCCATGCAAAGCACATGCATTGTTTACCTTTTCTCTTTATCTATTCCTCAACTGACTACGTGTTGCAACACTGCACATTTCTGCACATTTCGATCTCATTTCTTTAACCCCTTCTTCCCCCTTATTGTTACTATCGTAATTAGTGCGGTTCTCCGACACCCCACTAAAAAAAATTATTACAATCTGTGATAAATCTTCGGCGGCAACGGTGCTGACAATTGATTATCGGTTTCGTAATCGACTTTCAAATCAGCATCAGTTGCCGCCACACCCCACCACTACGGCCTAAATTGAGCCAAATATGCAAGTCTTCGCATATATCCACTACGTTCCCTATAAACTGCCCGCCCACATGTACATGATACATTCCTAGTCGTCTGCCCTCAGCAGGCGGCAAGGGTAGTAGAGGGGACTGAAGACCACATACCGCATTACAACCAACAAAACATCAAGTTGACAAACTCACAGGGGATCAAATCAAATTTTAAGTTAGGGAAAATTACACGGAAGAGACAGCATACTTTTGAGCGTGGCCCCACTTTACTTTCTTGACTCACACCGCACACACACACACACTTGACACCCTCTTGACAATTCATACTTTTGAAGCCTTTTGCCCCGATCGTGGAATCGAGTCTCGAGTCTGGATCTCTGTCCAAACGAGAAAAAGTCGTGTCGTGAGCGTTGTGGAGTCGAGTCGTGTTTGAGGTTTAGTCCCTCCGTCAAAGTGCCGAAAAGTTTATCTCTCTCTCTTTCTCTTTTTCCCTTGCCCCCCCCTGCTGACTGCGGGCCTAGTCGAGGTTACAAGTGTTTAACGTTGCTGCAGTTTATATGTTTGTAAATTATTGTGCCATTAAATGTACTAGTGTGTTTGAGTGCCGTTTAAAAGTTAAATTGTAAAAAACAAACAAACAACGAGGGGGAACGTTGTGAGTTGCTGCGGACACCGCAACTCTAAGGTTATACCCGATACTAAGTCAGTATGGCTCTCCTCCGGCAGACGCCGCTAATATTTAACGACACGACAGAGAGTCGACAAGACAGGAAATCAGTCTGAGCGTGACGTCGGGCGCTGCGTAGCCACTGCAAATTGATTTGTTCCTTTTGGCTAAAAAAATGGTCTGATCTGATCCAGATTCAACAATCTAATAGATATGGTCATTATCTATGATTCTTCGTTTTTAGTTTTCTCAAATCTGCAATATTGTGGATGCAACAGATTTTCGTCCTTTGTGGGGGCGGATGGGGGTGGGGCGAAATTCTGAGATATACGTTTTATAGTGACATCTTAAAGGAGTGTGTGCACCAAATTTGGTTACTCTAGCCTTAATAGTCTCTGAGATTTGTGGTTGCCTCAGATTTTCGTCCTTTGCGGGGGCGGAAGGGGGTGTGGCGAAATTTGGACAGGAAACGGTCAAGGTCCGATATCACAGGAGTGTGGATACCAAATTTGGTTGCTCTGGCTTTTATAGGTTCTGAGATCCTTGAACTCATATTTTGCAATTGGCAAAACCGACCATGAAACCTGTGTGTTAGAGTGAGACAGAGCGAGAAAGAGTGAAATTGTTTTCGTGATTCTGGCTGTAATAATTATACGATCTGGTTCAGATTTTGCACTCTAGAAGATATAGTCATCTTCTACGATTCTGCGTTTTTAGTTTTCTCGTATCGTCGAAATTGTGGATGCCACAGATTTTCGCCTTTTGTGGGGGCGGAAGTGGGCGGGGCAAAGTTTTGAAATATTTTTGGAGCAGTGACATATCACAGAAGTCTGGATCCAAAACATCGTTGCTCTAGCTCTTATAGTCTTTGAGCATTAGGCGCTGAAGGGGACGGACAGACGGACAGACGGACGGACGGACAGACAGACAGGGCTCAATCGACTCGGCTATTGATGCTGATCAAGAATATATATACTTTATAGGGTCGGAAACGATTCCTTCTGGACGTTACACACATCCACTTTTACCACAAATCTAATATACCCCAATACTCATTTTGAGTATCGGGTATAAAAATGTACATCTACTAAATTAAGACATATACCCACAAAGAGAAATTAATAAAGCAACGCGCTTGGTTGCTGGCGGCTCACACCCCAGCCTCTCAGTTCCTCCCCTGTATGGAGCACTGAGTGCCCTCAACCCAAAGCGGGTATATAATTGGAAAAAAAAACTCAAAAAAACTGTGTGAATCAATCTGACTTGACAAAATCTCCACTCGCGTCGGTCGAAAAAATTTATTACCAAATCCAACCAAAGCCAATCCAGCGCAGCTATGCCACGCGGTTCCACTGCCAGAAGAGGACGACGACGACGAGGACCACACGGCGTCACAGCCAGGGATCGCCCCAAATCAGCCATTTCCACTGCCAGCTCCGACAGCGCCGCCGACGGCGAAGCCAGCGCCGACAGCGCAGCCACCGGCGCCGTGGCAGACGCAGCGATACTGAGACGCCAATCCACCGACTCCGCCACCTGGTTGGAGGCACTTCCTCCAATTCCTGGACCGGCTCCAGCCACCATTACCGGGTATGTGAGGACCACAAATACCGACACCACCATCACGGCCACTCCGGCCACTCCGGCCACAAGCCCCATCCCCGACCTGCCCTGCCCCAACAGCTGGGCGGCCATTCCCAATCTCACCAGCCAGGAGCAGTTCCAGATCGGCGATTGGGTTGAGGCGGTCCATACCCAGGAACGCCAGCGGCAGCAGAAGCAGCAGAACATCAGCAGCAGCAGCAGCAGCAGCGGTAGTCGCCGGCTTGAGGCATTGGCGGCGTCGGCAGCGGCAGCGGCGTCAGCCAAAGCACCGCAATGTCAAGCACCGCTATGTCAAGCCAAGCCAAGCCTAGCGGTACCGAGCGCGCCAATAATTCCGCTTCCCACACTCCAACACACACATACACGTATCGATGCACCGTATGCCGATGCTTCGTGTGGAGAGAGCCGGAAACAGCAAGGAACGAGAGAAGGCGCAAAGAGAGAGCGGGTAACGACCTCGTACCAGCGACAGTACGAGAGGGCACTCGAGCAGCCTCTACACGAACAGCAGCCAACACAAGATTCGTGCTCGAGTGCCCGTTCGGGAGCGAGTTCGAACTCGAACCACAGCCATGGCACAAACCCCGCTCGATCGGCCACAGCAGCGGTTCCAAATGCAATGCACACAGCCAATACCACAACCACAAATACAATGATGACATACATCAGCACACAAACAGCGACATCAAACACAAAAACGACAACTACAATTACGTCGGCAGCCAGACGATGCCTGTTAACAGCAATGTTAACAGGCGGACCCCCCCCACCACCGCCGCCAGAGGAACATCAGCAGCAGCAAACACATCAACAACAACAACAACATCAGCCAATAGCAACAAACACAGCCAATACCGATGATATCCCATCCACCTCTGCTGCAGCGGCCCGTTCGCCACTGAAGCGCGTCCGCGCCGAGGTGGATGACGATGACGATGATGACAGTGATGACTCGGATGCTGCAGCGACAGCACCAACCAACGACAATTATTCCCCCCCCCATCATTCTGCCAGCTGTCCCCGACATTATGCCCATTCTGGACAAGCTGCAGAATGACCCGAGGGTGGGCAACAGTAGCTATCACACCAAGCTCATCAGCCGCAATGGTGTCCGTATCCAGGCCCGCGACATGGCTACCAGCGATGCCATCATGGCAATCCTGGGCGATGGCGACGGCAACGAGGCGATGACTGGCCACTACACACACCAGCACAAGAGTGACCGTGGGCTACGGATCGTCGTGCGAGATCTACACCACTCCACAAGCACCCAACTAATAAAAAATCAGATGGCCGAATTGGGTTATTATGTTATATTTATTAGAGCCATTAAAGGGAGATCCGATGGACAGCCGCTCGACCAGTTCGAGTTGGAGATAGCCCCCAAGCCGGATGAAAGCCACCACGATGTCCTCCAATTAACCCAGCTGGGCAACCAGTTGGTGACCGTTGAGAGGCAGGCCAAGCCGGTGGACCCAGCCCAGTGCCACAGATGTCAGGCATTCGGGCACACCCGCACCTACTGGACTCCTTGAGATCCTCGGCAAACTTGCAGCGGTCGTGCTCGTTGCGGGCATTGAAGGTGATCAGGATCTTACCGTCGACCTTCTGCGACAGCTGGATGCAGAACGGATAGTTGGGCATGTCCAGCAGGGTCACCACCGTGCCGCAGAGCGGGAAGCTGTTGCGGAACGTGTACGTCACGGAGGTCTTCTTCTTGCTGAATATCTTGGTGATGACCAGCAGGTCGTTGAAGAGGAACACCTCGCGCTGGTGGACGCCCGGCCGCTCCTTCTTGTTCACGTCGGGTATCTCGTACAGGCGGCAATAGCAGACCAGCCGCCGGTGGGGCAGCGCCAGATTCGGCTTCTTGCCGACAATGGTGGCCTGCACCTTCATCACCTGGGTGACGTGGTCGCTGCCCGGCTTGAACTCGTCCGACTTGACGCGCTCATAGATGCCGCTCAGCATGTCCTTGTCAATGTCGTGGCAATCGTCGATGCCTCGCAGATTCTTGATGAAGTCCTCGACGCGCATGCGCCTTTCCGGCTTCAGATTGGGCGTGTGCAGATCCGTATTGAGCATAATGATGGCAAATGCCAGCACAAAGATCTGTAAACAAATATAAATCGGATTAGTAGGCGAACCTCCAAGGAGGGGAGGGGAGGGGAGACTCTACCGTATCGGATGATCTTAGGCGCCCCACAATGTCCGCATTGCACTCGCAGTAGCGCTGCGAGAAGATCTCCATCAGCCGCTCAATCTTCTGCGCCTCCCCGGGCATCCGGAAGTAGGCCTGGAACTTGCGCAGGGCCACGTCCACCTGGCGGCCGGACAGGTCCAGCTCCATGGCGAAGCAGCTGAGCACGGCCATGTTGAACTGGTTCTGCAGATTGCCCAGATACTCGCCGATCATCTGGCGGGAGAGGCCCTTGCGCGTGATCAGGAAACGAGCCACGCCCTGTGGCGTGTTCTCGAGGAAGCCCCTGCGGATGAGATAGGTGATGCCCTTCTCCGGCTTCTTGTTGAACAGATTGAGGCCCACGCGGTACTGCCGCTTGCGTATGGTCTCCGACATCTTGTAGTTCTGGGCCACGCCCGCGGCGGAGGCCGCTGCCTGCAGCTGCTGCTGCTCGTGCTGCTGCTGTTCGTGCTGCTCGTACTGCGCGGCGCTGGTGTGCGACGAGACGGCATGATCGTCCGTCGGCGGTACTCCGCCCGCCGCTGTGGCCGCTGCCACGGCCGCCTGCATCTGTGCGGCATAAGCTCCGGGCCCAGCAGCAGCTATGGCTGCTCCGGAGACCACAACGGCTCCACCTCCACCTCCGCTGGGCACCGAGACCGATACCGAGTCGGCCGAGTGCGTGGAGAACTGCTGGGAGCTGTTCAGGGCCGTGCCACGCTTCCACGTGTGGGGGGAGTTGCTGCGGTCCGATCCGAGGTCGCTGTTCATGTTCCGCTCCGCCGAGGTGACGCTCGAGTCTGAGCCGGAACTCTGGACGGAGGTCAGGCTGCCGTTCTCCGCCGTCTTGCAGAGCCCGTTGGTCCGCAGCAGCGACGGGGGCGGCGGTGTCTGGCGCTGCAGCAGCGCAAATATAAATCGGATTAGTAGGCGAACCTCCAAGGAGGGGAGGGGAGGGGAGACTCTACCGTATCGGATGATCTTAGGCGCCCCACAATGTCCGCATTGCACTCGCAGTAGCGCTGCGAGAAGATCTCCATCAGCCGCTCAATCTTCTGCGCCTCCCCGGGCATCCGGAAGTAGGCCTGGAACTTGCGCAGGGCCACGTCCACCTGGCGGCCGGACAGGTCCAGCTCCATGGCGAAGCAGCTGAGCACGGCCATGTTGAACTGGTTCTGCAGATTGCCCAGATACTCGCCGATCATCTGGCGGGAGAGGCCCTTGCGCGTGATCAGGAAACGAGCCACGCCCTGTGGCGTGTTCTCGAGGAAGCCCCTGCGGATGAGATAGGTGATGCCCTTCTCCGGCTTCTTGTTGAACAGATTGAGGCCCACGCGGTACTGCCGCTTGCGTATGGTCTCCGACATCTTGTAGTTCTGGGCCACGCCCGCGGCGGAGGCCGCTGCCTGCAGCTGCTGCTGCTCGTGCTGCTGCTGTTCGTGCTGCTCGTACTGCGCGGCGCTGGTGTGCGACGAGACGGCATGATCGTCCGTCGGCGGTACTCCGCCCGCCGCTGTGGCCGCTGCCACGGCCGCCTGCATCTGTGCGGCATAAGCTCCGGGCCCAGCAGCAGCTATGGCTGCTCCGGAGACCACAACGGCTCCACCTCCACCTCCGCTGGGCACCGAGACCGATACCGAGTCGGCCGAGTGCGTGGAGAACTGCTGGGAGCTGTTCAGGGCCGTGCCACGCTTCCACGTGTGGGGGGAGTTGCTGCGGTCCGATCCGAGGTCGCTGTTCATGTTCCGCTCCGCCGAGGTGACGCTCGAGTCTGAGCCGGAACTCTGGACGGAGGTCAGGCTGCCGTTCTCCGCCGTCTTGCAGAGCCCGTTGGTCCGCAGCAGCGACGGGGGCGGCGGTGTCTGGCGCTGCAGCAGCAGCAGCTGGCTCTGCTGCTGTGCCGTGATCGAAGAGGTGCGCTTGGGCACCTCCGGCGGAACCTTCTTGCAGCTGCCGCTGCCACTGCCGCTGCCGCTGCCCGTGCTGCCGCTGCAGCTGGGAGTGGGCGTGGTGCTGCCGCCCTTGGGGCGCATGTAGATCTGTGCCGCCGAGTAGTAGGGCGTGTGGGGGCTGTGCCCGCTGGCGTTCACCCACGAGGCGTTCAGCGAGACGTCCGCGGAGCTGGCGTAGCTCAGGTCGTGCGGGGAGCCGTGGTAGCTGGTGTAGTAGACGGCTCCCTGGGCATTGTAGTAATGCGGCTCGGCCGCGTGCAGCAGATTCACATGCGGATGGGAGGCCATTCCGCCAGCGGTGGCTGTGGATCCCGAAATGGAAACGGGAGAGGCGCCTGCAAAAAGACAGAGGAGTTGGATTAAGCAAAGGATCCACAAGCAGGGGGAGAGAGTGATTCCTTACCCGATTGACTACGTGGTATGGGACTGCAGTCCAGCTGTCGTCGCTCCCGCATCGACAGAGAGCGCGACTTTTGATTGCCAGAATGCCCAGAGTGTGCAATGGAGGAGGGGATCTGGCGTTTAATAGAGCTCTTAGTCCAGCTGCCACCTGCCTCCTGTACTGCTTTCAATCTCCTCCGTAGATACGTATCTATGCTTTGTCACAGAGCTAACAACTATGCTATGCTATTGATTGTTGATTGATTGAGGCAAAACAAACAGAGATCTAAACTGGAATTTTTAACAGCAGAATTTCCGTCTTTAAACGGAAGGGACATCGCCAAAATATCACCAAAGGGTCGTATCTATTCTATTAATCTGTTCCCGATTCCCTTTCAAGACACTCAATGCCTCCAAACGAGACTTATATCTTTGGGTAATCCCATAAAGAAGAGGCTCCCCAATCGTGTCCATGGTTTTCCCTTTGAGAGAGGCAATACTTACGCTGACTGTGCCCGTCCGCGCTTGAGGACATCTCCGCCATTGCGGATCGAGTTCTTCTTGTGCATTCCCTGGTGCTGGTGCTGCTGCTGCTGGTGCTGCTGCATCTGCTGTAGCTGCTGCTGCTGTTGTGCCTGGGAACGGCTCAATGGCTGCTCTGGACGTCGTCGCCCAGTGCGTGGGCCAGAGGCAGCAGGCGTCTGTTTTTTTGTATGTATTGGCTGCTGCTGCTTCTGCTTCTGCTGATGTTGTTGTCCTCTTCGTCGCCCAGGAGAGGAGACATTGAGTGGCGTCCATGCTGCCTGCTGCTGCTGTCCGCGCCAGGGATTGGCTGGCGTTTGAGCTTGCTGTTGCTGCTGCTGTCGGCGCCCTGGATGTGCTGGTGTTGTTCTTGCTGGTGGTGGCTGCTGCTCTGGCAATGGCTGCAGAAGCGAGCTGCGCTTGCGACGCAACTCCTGCATGGCCACTCGGTGGGACAGAAGGCGGCCCCTTGCTGCCTTGAATGCCGGACATCCCTTGTAGGCGCTGATGTGGGCGCCCTGGCAATTGGCGCATTTAGGGGCGTCTGCCCTTGGCTTGGCACATGCCGTGGACGCGTGGGCACCCGCACACTTCATACAGACGAATGAACGCCTGCAGTAGGTGCGGGTGTGCCCGAATGCCTGACATCTGTGGCACTGGGCTGGGTCCACCGGCTTGGCCTGCCTCTCAACGGTCACCAACTGGTTGCCCAGTTGGGTTAATTGGAGGACATCGTGGTGGCTTTCATCCGGCTTGGGGGCTATCTCCAACTCGAACTGGTCGAGCGGCTGTCCATCGGATCTCCCTTTAATGGCTCTAATAAATATAACATAATAACCCAATTCGGCCATCTGATTTTTTATTAGTTGGGTGATTGTGGAGTGGTGTAGATCTCGCACGACGATCCGTAGCCCACGGTCACTCTTGTGCTGGTGTGTGTAGTGGCCAGTCATCGCCTCGTTGCCGTCGCCATCGCCCAGGATTGCCATGATGGCATCCCTGGTAGCCATGTCGCGGGCCTGGATACGGACACCATTGCGGCTGATGAGCTTGGTGTGATAGCTACTGTTGCCCACCCTCGGGTCATTCTGCAGCTTGTCCAGAATGGGCATAATGTCGGGGACAGCTGGCAGAATGATGGGGGGGGGAATAATTGTCGTTGGTTGGTGCTGTCGCTGCAGCATCCGAGTCATCACTGTCATCATCGTCATCGTCATCCACCTCGGCGCGGACGCGCTTCAGTGGCGAACGGGCCGCTGCAGCAGAGGTGGATGGGATATCATCGGTATTGGCTGTGTTTGTTGCTATTGGCTGATGTTGTTGTTGTTGTTGATGTGTTTGCTGCTGCTGATGTTCCTCTGGCGGCGGTGGTGGGGGGGGTCCGCCTGTTAACATTGCTGTTAACAGGCATCGTCTGGCTGCCGACGTAATTGTAGTTGTCGTTTTTGTGTTTGATGTCGCTGTTTGTGTGCTGATGTATGTCATCATTGTATTTGTGGTTGTGGTATTGGCTGTGTGCATTGCATTTGGAACCGCTGCTGTGGCCGATCGAGCGGGGTTTGTGCCATGGCTGTGGTTCGAGTTCGAACTCGCTCCCGAACGGGCACTCGAGCACGAATCTTGTGTTGGCTGCTGTTCGTGTAGAGGCTGCTCGAGTGCCCTCTCGTACTGTCGCTGGTACGAGGTCGTTACCCGCTCTCTCTTTGCGCCTTCTCTCATTCCTTGCTGTTTCCGGCTCTCTCCACACGAAGCATCGGCATACGGTGCATCGATACGTGTATGTGTGTGTTCGTCGCCCAGGAGAGGAGACATTGAGTGGCGTCCATGCTGCCTGCTGCTGCTGTCCGCGCCAGGGATTGGCTGGCGTTTGAGCTTGCTGTTGCTGCTGCTGTCGGCGCCCTGGATGTGCTGGTGTTGTTCTTGCTGGTGGTGGCTGCTGCTCTGGCAATGGCTGCAGAAGCGAGCTGCGCTTGCGACGCAACTCCTGCATGGCCACTCGGTGGGACAGAAGGCGGCCCCTTGCTGCCTTGAATGCCGGACATCCCTTGTAGGCGCTGATGTGGGCGCCCTGGCAATTGGCGCATTTAGGGGCGTCTGCCCTTGGCTTGGCACATGCCGTGGACGCGTGGGCACCCGCACACTTCATACAGACGAATGAACGCCTGCAGTAGGTGCGGGTGTGCCCGAATGCCTGACATCTGTGGCACTGGGCTGGGTCCACCGGCTTGGCCTGCCTCTCAACGGTCACCAACTGGTTGCCCAGCTGGGTTAATTGGAGGACATCGTGGTGGCTTTCATCCGGCTTGGGGGCTATCTCCAACTCGAACTGGTCGAGCGGCTGTCCATCGGATCTCCCTTTAATGGCTCTAATAAATATAACATAATAACCCAATTCGGCCATCTGATTTTTTATTAGTTGGGTGCTTGTGGAGTGGTGTAGATCTCGCACGACGATCCGTAGCCCACGGTCACTCTTGTGCTGGTGTGTGTAGTGGCCAGTCATCGCCTCGTTGCCGTCGCCATCGCCCAGGATTGCCATGATGGCATCCCTGGTAGCCATGTCGCGGGCCTGGATACGGACACCATTGCGGCTGATGAGCTTGGTGTGATAGCTACTGTTGCCCACCCTCGGGTCATTCTGCAGCTTGTCCAGAATGGGCATAATGTCGGGGACAGCTGGCAGAATGATGGGGGGGGGGGGGGGGAATAATTGTCGTTGGTTGGTGCTGTCGCTGCAGCATCCGAGTTTGTCTGGCATTGGGCATACTCAGGGCGGGCAGCTGGAGCAGCCCAACGCCGCCGCCGCTGCTGCTGCTGTGGGTTCCTGTGCCGCAGCTACTAGTTGCATTTGCAGGTGAGTGAGGTAGAGCTAGTGGAGCATGTATATGTATATCGTACGTGTATGCGTGTATGCTGAATGTATATATATACAATTAGTTTTAGAAACTTATTTTAGCAAGTAGATAGTGCGGGAAACAGACAATTGTTTAATTTATGTACATCAATTAATATTAGCAGAGAACGAAGGAACATTCAAAATTCACTATATACTCGTAAGCTGTGTGTGTGGTGTGTGTGTATGTTTGTTTGTTAGGTGTTGCAGAAAAAATGGCTTTCGGTTCGTTTCGATTCGGATTATACAGATATTTGACTCTATATGCTATATAGATTTAATATTTATCGCTTTGCAGAACAACGGAAATGTACAATACGTAGATGAGTAGATGACTTAGACCTCCGTCGATCGTAGGGGCTACATGTATATGTATATCGTACGTGTATGCGTGTATGCTGAATGTATATATATACAATTAGTTTTAGAAACTTATTTTAGCAAGTAGATAGTGCGGGAAACAGACAATTGTTTAATTTATGTACATCAATTAATATTAGCAGAGAACGAAGGAACATTCAAAATTCACTATATACTCGTAAGCTGTGTGTGTGGTGTGTGTGTATGTTTGTTTGTTAGGTGTTGCAGAAAAAATGGCTTTCGGTTCGTTTCGATTCGGATTATACAGATATTTGACTCTATATGCTATATAGATTTAATATTTATCGCTTTGCTGAACAACGGAAATGTACAATACGTAGATGAGTAGATGACTTAGACCTCCGTCGACCGTGCGTTCTCATCGGAGCGTGAGGCCTTCCTCTCCCTTCCAGGGATTCGACCCGTGACCACGGCTCCTCCTCCTACTCCTGCTCCTCCGCCTCCCTGCTGCTGTAGCGCCTGCGCCTGAGCCTGCGCTTGGGCCTGGGCTTGCGCCTGGGCTTGCATTTGTGCCTGTTGCTGAAGCATTTGCTGCTGCTGCATCATGTAGGCGGCCTGCGACTGCTGCACAAAGTTGGCATGCGTGTACGCCTGCATTCCGGGCGCTGCATACACATTGTTGGGCGTGGCAATCGCCGCCGTTGGCGGCATGTTGAAACGCATCTTGGCAGCCGCCGCTGCATTGGCGGCAGCTGCAATGGCCGCCGCATTCTCCCGCGAGGCGCTGGACGTGGTGGTCGACTGGAAGGAGATGCTCATGCCGCTGTCCAGGGAGCCGACGCTGCCTCGTCGCTGGGGCTTCTCGTTGCCAACTGGAAGGAGACTCGGAATAAGACAAACGCTCTCACATATCAAAATTTGAGTCTGAGAACTCACATTGCTCGTGCATGTCCAGGAGACTGTTGCTGAGCGCACTGCGCTTCAGCTGCTGCGTGGAGTCGGCCGAGTTGCCAGCTGCCTGCTCGCCGGCTGCCTGGGAGCCGCCGCCTGGCTGGGAGCCATAGGGACAGGGACACACCTCCACATCGGCCACGCCACTATCGCGGTTCTCTGCGTTCCCCGGGGCCCGGTTGCGCGCCGACTTCTGGCGCTCCAGCTCTGCCTCGATGCGCAGCGATTCCATTTCGTCCATCTCGCTGATGGACTCCTTGAGATCCTCGGCAAACTTGCAGCGGTCGTGCTCGTTGCGGGCATTGAAGGTGATCAGGATCTTACCGTCGACCTTCTGCGACAGCTGGATGCAGAACGGATAGTTGGGCATGTCCAGCAGGGTCACCACCGTGCCGCAGAGCGGGAAGCTGTTGCGGAACGTGTACGTCACGGAGGTCTTCTTCTTGCTGAATATCTTGGTGATGACCAGCAGGTCGTTGAAGAGGAACACCTCGCGCTGGTGGACGCCCGGCCGCTCCTTCTTGTTCACGTCGGGTATCTCGTACAGGCGGCAATAGCAGACCAGCCGCCGGTGGGGCAGCGCCAGATTCGGCTTCTTGCCGACAATGGTGGCCTGCACCTTCATCACCTGGGTGACGTGGTCGCTGCCCGGCTTGAACTCGTCCGACTTGACGCGCTCATAGATGCCGCTCAGCATGTCCTTGTCAATGTCGTGGCAATCGTCGATGCCTCGCAGATTCTTGATGAAGTCCTCGACGCGCATGCGCCTTTCCGGCTTCAGATTGGGCGTGTGCAGATCCGTATTGAGCATAATGATGGCAAATGCCAGCACAAAGATCTGTAAACAAATATAAATCGGATTAGTAGGCGAACCTCCAAGGAGGGGAGGGGAGGGGAGACTCTACCGTATCGGATGATCTTAGGCGCCCCACAATGTCCGCATTGCACTCGCAGTAGCGCTGCGAGAAGATCTCCATCAGCCGCTCAATCTTCTGCGCCTCCCCGGGCATCCGGAAGTAGGCCTGGAACTTGCGCAGGGCCACGTCCACCTGGCGGCCGGACAGGTCCAGCTCCATGGCGAAGCAGCTGAGCACGGCCATGTTGAACTGGTTCTGCAGATTGCCCAGATACTCGCCGATCATCTGGCGGGAGAGGCCCTTGCGCGTGATCAGGAAACGAGCCACGCCCTGTGGCGTGTTCTCGAGGAAGCCCCTGCGGATGAGATAGGTGATGCCCTTCTCCGGCTTCTTGTTGAACAGATTGAGGCCCACGCGGTACTGCCGCTTGCGTATGGTCTCCGACATCTTGTAGTTCTGGGCCACGCCCGCGGCGGAGGCCGCTGCCTGCAGCTGCTGCTGCTCGTGCTGCTGCTGTTCGTGCTGCTCGTACTGCGCGGCGCTGGTGTGCGACGAGACGGCATGATCGTCCGTCGGCGGTACTCCGCCCGCCGCTGTGGCCGCTGCCACGGCCGCCTGCATCTGTGCGGCATAAGCTCCGGGCCCAGCAGCAGCTATGGCTGCTCCGGAGACCACAACGGCTCCACCTCCACCTCCGCTGGGCACCGAGACCGATACCGAGTCGGCCGAGTGCGTGGAGAACTGCTGGGAGCTGTTCAGGGCCGTGCCACGCTTCCACGTGTGGGGGGAGTTGCTGCGGTCCGATCCGAGGTCGCTGTTCATGTTCCGCTCCGCCGAGGTGACGCTCGAGTCTGAGCCGGAACTCTGGACGGAGGTCAGGCTGCCGTTCTCCGCCGTCTTGCAGAGCCCGTTGGTCCGCAGCAGCGACGGGGGCGGCGGTGTCTGGCGCTGCAGCAGCAGCAGCTGGCTCTGCTGCTGTGCCGTGATCGAAGAGGTGCGCTTGGGCACCTCCGGCGGAACCTTCTTGCAGCTGCCGCTGCCACTGCCGCTGCCGCTGCCCGTGCTGCCGCTGCAGCTGGGAGTGGGCGTGGTGCTGCCGCCCTTGGGGCGCATGTAGATCTGTGCCGCCGAGTAGTAGGGCGTGTGGGGGCTGTGCCCGCTGGCGTTCAACCACGAGGCGTTCAGCGAGACGTCCGCGGAGCTGGCGTAGCTCAGGTCGTGCGGGGAGCCGTGGTAGCTGGTGTAGTAGACGGCTCCCTGGGCATTGTAGTAATGCGGCTCGGCCGCGTGCAGCAGATTCACATGCGGATGGGAGGCCATTCCGCCAGCGGTGGCTGTGGATCCCGAAATGGAAACGGGAGAGGCGCCTGCAAAAAGACAGAGGAGTTGGATTAAGCAAAGGATCCACAAGCAGGGGGAGAGAGTGATTCCTTACCCGATTGACTACGTGGTATGGGACTGCAGTCCAGCTGTCGTCGCTCCCGCATCGACAGAGAGCGCGACTTTTGATTGCCAGAATGCCCAGAGTGTGCAATGGAGGAGGGGATCTGGCGTTTAATAGAGCTCTTAGTCCAGCTGCCACCTGCCTCCTGTACTGCTTTCAATCTCCTCCGTAGATACGTATCTATGCTTTGTCACAGAGCTAACAACTATGCTATGCTATTGATTGTTGATTGATTGAGGCAAAACAAACAGAGATCTAAACTGGAATTTTTAACAGCAGAATTTCCGTCTTTAAACGGAAGGGACATCGCCAAAATATCACCAAAGGGTCGTATATATTCTATTAATCTGTTCCCGATTCCCTTTCAAGACACTCAATGCCTCCAAACGAGACTTATATCTTTGGGTAATCCCATAAAGAAGAGGCTCCCCAATCGTGTCCATGGTTTTCCCTTTGAGAGAGGCAATACTTACGCTGACTGTGCCCGTCCGCGCTTGAGGACATCTCCGCCATTGCGGATCGAGTTCTTCTTGTGCATTCCCTGGTGCTGGTGCTGCTGCTGCTGGTGCTGCTGCATCTGCTGTAGCTGCTGCTGCTGTTGTGCCTGGGAACGGCTCAATGGCTGCTCTGGACGTCGTCGCCCAGTGCGTGGGCCAGAGGCAGCAGGCGTCTGTTTTTTTGTATGTATTGGCTGCTGCTGCTTCTGCTTCTGCTGATGTTGTTGTCCTCTTCGTCGCCCAGGAGAGGAGACATTGAGTGGCGTCCATGCTGCCTGCTGCTGCTGTCCGCGCCAGGGATTGGCTGGCGTTTGAGCTTGCTGTTGCTGCTGCTGTCGGCGCCCTGGATGTGCTGGTGTTGTTCTTGCTGGTGGTGGCTGCTGCTCTGGCAATGGCTGCAGAAGCGAGCTGCGCTTGCGACGCAACTCCTGCATGGCCACTCGGTGGGACAGAAGGCGGCCCCTTGCTGCCTTGAATGCCGGACATCCCTTGTAGGCGCTGATGTGGGCGCCCTGGCAATTGGCGCATTTAGGGGCGTCTGCCCTTGGCTTGGCACATGCCGTGGACGCGTGGGCACCCGCACACTTCATACAGACGAATGAACGCCTGCAGTAGGTGCGGGTGTGCCCGAATGCCTGACATCTGTGGCACTGGGCTGGGTCCACCGGCTTGGCCTGCCTCTCAACGGTCACCAACTGGTTGCCCAGTTGGGTTAATTGGAGGACATCGTGGTGGCTTTCATCCGGCTTGGGGGCTATCTCCAACTCGAACTGGTCGAGCGGCTGTCCATCGGATCTCCCTTTAATGGCTCTAATAAATATAACATAATAACCCAATTCGGCCATCTGATTTTTTATTAGTTGGGTGCTTGTGGAGTGGTGTAGATCTCGCACGACGATCCGTAGCCCACGGTCACTCTTGTGCTGGTGTGTGTAGTGGCCAGTCATCGCCTCGTTGCCGTCGCCATCGCCCAGGATTGCCATGATGGCATCCCTGGTAGCCATGTCGCGGGCCTGGATACGGACACCATTGCGGCTGATGAGCTTGGTGTGATAGCTACTGTTGCCCACCCTCGGGTCATTCTGCAGCTTGTCCAGAATGGGCATAATGTCGGGGACAGCTGGCAGAATGATGGGGGGGGGGAATAATTGTCGTTGGTTGGTGCTGTCGCTGCAGCATCCGAGTCATCACTGTCATCATCGTCATCGTCATCCACCTCGGCGCGGACGCGCTTCAGTGGCGAACGGGCCGCTGCAGCAGAGGTGGATGGGATATCATCGGTATTGGCTGTGTTTGTTGCTATTGGCTGATGTTGTTGTTGTTGTTGATGTGTTTGCTGCTGCTGATGTTCCTCTGGCGGCGGTGGTGGGGGGGGTCCGCCTGTTAACATTGCTGTTAACAGGCATCGTCTGGCTGCCGACGTAATTGTAGTTGTCGTTTTTGTGTTTGATGTCGCTGTTTGTGTGCTGATGTATGTCATCATTGTATTTGTGGTTGTGGTATTGGCTGTGTGCATTGCATTTGGAACCGCTGCTGTGGCCGATCGAGCGGGGTTTGTGCCATGGCTGTGGTTCGAGTTCGAACTCGCTCCCGAACGGGCACTCGAGCACGAATCTTGTGTTGGCTGCTGTTCGTGTAGAGGCTGCTCGAGTGCCCTCTCGTACTGTCGCTGGTACGAGGTCGTTACCCGCTCTCTCTTTGCGCCTTCTCTCGTTCCTTGCTGTTTCCGGCTCTCTCCACACGAAGCATCGGCATACGGTGCATCGATACGTGTATGTGTGTGTTGGAGTGTGGCCTTCTGTCCCACCGAGTGGCCATGCAGGAGTTGCGTCGCAAGCGCAGCTCGCTTCTGCAGCCATTGCCAGAGCAGCAGCCACCACCAGCAAGAACAACACCAGCACATCCAGGGCGCCGACAGCAGCAGCAACAGCAAGCTCAAACGCCAGCCAATCCCTGGCGCGGACAGCAGCAGCAGGCAGCATGGACGCCACTCAATGTCTCCTCTCCTGGGCGACGAAGAGGACAACAACATCAGCAGAAGCAGAAGCAGCAGCAGCCAATACATACAAAAAAACAGACGCCTGCTGCCTCTGGCCCACGCACTGGGCGACGACGTCCAGAGCAGCCATTGAGCCGTTCCCAGGCACAACAGCAGCAGCAGCTACAGCAGATGCAGCAGCACCAGCAGCAGCAGCACCAGTACCAGGGAATGCACAAGAAGAACTCGATCCGCAATGGCGGAGATGTCCCCAAGCGCGGACGGGCACAGTCAGCGTAAGTATTGCCTCTCTCAAAGGGAAAACCATGGACACGATTGGGGAGCCTCTTCTTTATGGGATTACCCAAAGATATAAGTCTCGTTTGGAGGCATTGAGTGTCTTGAAAGGGAATCGGGAACAGATTAATAGAATAGATACGACCCTTTGGTGATATTTTGGCGATGTCCCTTCCGTTTAAAGACGGAAATTCTGCTGTTAAAAATTCCAGTTTAGATCTCTTTTTGTTTTGCCTCAATCAATCAACAATCAATAGCATAGCATAGTTGTTAGCTCTGTGACAAAGCATAGATACGTATCTACGGAGGAGATTGAAAGCAGTACAGGAGGCAGGTGGCAGCTGGACTAAGAGCTCTATTAAACGCCAGATCCCCTCCTCCATTGCACACTCTGGGCATTCTGGCAATCAAAAGTCGCGCTCTCTGTCGATGCGGGAGCGACGACAGCTGGACTGCAGTCCCATACCACGTAGTCAATCGGGTAAGGAATCACTCTCTCCCCCTGCTTGTGGATCCTTTGCTTAATCCAACTCCTCTGTCTTTTTGCAGGCGCCTCTCCCGTTTCCATTTCGGGATCCACAGCCACCGCTGGCGGAATGGCCTCCCATCCGCATGTGAATCTGCTGCACGCGGCCGAGCCGCATTACTACAATGCCCAGGGAGCCGTCTACTACACCAGCTACCACGGCTCCCCGCACGACCTGAGCTACGCCAGCTCCGCGGACGTCTCGCTGAACGCCTCGTGGGTGAACGCCAGCGGGCACAGCCCCCACACGCCCTACTACTCGGCGGCACAGATCTACATGCGCCCCAAGGGCGGCAGCACCACGCCCACTCCCAGCTGCAGCGGCAGCACGGGCAGCGGCAGCGGCAGCTGCAAGAAGGTTCCGCCGGAGGTGCCCAAGCGCACCTCTTCGATCACGGCACAGCAGCAGAGCCAGCTGCTGCTGCTGCAGCGCCAGACACCGCCGCCCCCGTCGCTGCTGCGGACCAACGGGCTCTGCAAGACGGCGGAGAACGGCAGCCTGACCTCCGTCCAGAGTTCCGGCTCAGACTCGAGCGTCACCTCGGCGGAGCGGAACATGAACAGCGACCTCGGATCGGACCGCAGCAACTCCCCCCACACGTGGAAGCGTGGCACGGCCCTGAACAGCTCCCAGCAGTTCTCCACGCACTCGGCCGACTCGGTATCAGTCTCGCTGCCCAGCGGAGGTGGAGGTGGAGCCGTTGTGGTCTCCGGAGCAGCCATAGCTGCTGCTGGGCCCGGAGCTTATGCCGCACAGATGCAGGCGGCCGTGGCAGCGGCCACAGCGGCGGGCGGAGTACCGCCGACGGACGATCATGCCGTCTCGTCGCACACCAGCGCCGCGCAGTACGAGCAGCACGAACAGCAGCAGCACGAGCAGCAGCAGCTGCAGGCAGCGGCCTCCGCCGCGGGCGTGGCCCAGAACTACAAGATGTCGGAGACCATACGCAAGCGGCAGTACCGCGTGGGCCTCAATCTGTTCAACAAGAAGCCGGAGAAGGGCATCACCTATCTCATCCGCAGGGGCTTCCTCGAGAACACGCCACAGGGCGTGGCTCGTTTCCTGATCACGCGCAAGGGCCTCTCCCGCCAGATGATCGGCGAGTTTCTGGGCAATCTGCAGAACCAGTTCAACATGGCCGTGCTCAGCTGCTTCGCCATGGAGCTGGACCTGTCCGGCCGCCAGGTGGACGTGGCCCTGCGCAAGTTCCAGGCCTACTTCCGGATGCCCGGGGAGGCGCAGAAGATTGAGCGGCTGATGGAGATCTTCTCGCAGCGCTACTGCGAGTGCAATGCGGACATTGTGGGGCGCCTAAGATCATCCGATACGGTAGAGTCTCCCCTCCCCTCCCCTCCTTGGAGGTTCGCCTACTAATCCGATTTATATTTGTTTACAGATCTTTGTGCTGGCATTTGCCATCATTATGCTCAATACGGATCTGCACACGCCCAATCTGAAGCCGGAAAGGCGCATGCGCGTCGAGGACTTCATCAAGAATCTGCGAGGCATCGACGATTGCCACGACATTGACAAGGACATGCTGAGCGGCATCTATGAGCGCGTCAAGTCGGACGAGTTCAAGCCGGGCAGCGACCACGTCACCCAGGTGATGAAGGTGCAGGCCACCATTGTCGGCAAGAAGCCGAATCTGGCGCTGCCCCACCGGCGGCTGGTCTGCTATTGCCGCCTGTACGAGATACCCGACGTGAACAAGAAGGAGCGGCCGGGCGTCCACCAGCGCGAGGTGTTCCTCTTCAACGACCTGCTGGTCATCACCAAGATATTCAGCAAGAAGAAGACCTCCGTGACGTACACGTTCCGCAACAGCTTCCCGCTCTGCGGCACGGTGGTGACCCTGCTGGACATGCCCAACTATCCGTTCTGCATCCAGCTGTCGCAGAAGGTCGACGGTAAGATCCTGATCACCTTCAATGCCCGCAACGAGCACGACCGCTGCAAGTTTGCCGAGGATCTCAAGGAGTCCATCAGCGAGATGGACGAAATGGAATCGCTGCGCATCGAGGCAGAGCTGGAGCGCCAGAAGTCGGCGCGCAACCGGGCCCCGGGGAACGCAGAGAACCGCGATAGTGGCGTGGCCGATGTGGAGGTGTGTCCCTGTCCCTATGGCTCCCAGCCCGGCGGCGGCTCCCAGGCAGCCGGCGAGCAGGCAGCTGGCAACTCGGCCGACTCCACGCAGCAGCTGAAGCGCAGTGCGCTCAGCAACAGTCTCCTGGACATGCACGAGCAATGTGAGTTCTCAGACTCAAGTTTTGATATGTGAGAGCGTTTGTCTTATTCCGAGTCTCCTTCCAGTTGGCAACGAGAAGCCCCAGCGACGAGGCAGCGTCGGCTCCCTGGACAGCGGCATGAGCATCTCCTTCCAGTCGACCACCACGTCCAGCGCCTCGCGGGAGAATGCGGCGGCCATTGCAGCTGCCGCCAATGCAGCGGCGGCTGCCAAGATGCGTTTCAACATGCCGCCAACGGCGGCGATTGCCACGCCCAACAATGTGTATGCAGCGCCCGGAATGCAGGCGTACACGCATGCCAACTTTGTGCAGCAGTCGCAGGCCGCCTACATGATGCAGCAGCAGCAAATGCTTCAGCAACAGGCACAAATGCAAGCCCAGGCGCAAGCCCAGGCCCAAG
The DNA here is from genome assembly GCF_003286085.1 of Drosophila persimilis. NCBI lineage: Eukaryota > Metazoa > Arthropoda > Insecta > Diptera > Drosophilidae > Drosophila > Drosophila persimilis. The sequence continues at coordinate 29,747 of NW_020825681.1, forward strand.
CGCAGGCTCAGGCGCAGGCGCTACAGCAGCAGGGAGGCGGAGGAGCAGGAGTAGGAGGAGGAGCCGTGGTCACGGGTCGAATCCCTGGAAGGGAGAGGAAGGCCTCACGCTCCGATGAGAACGCACGGTCGACGGAGGTCTAAGTCATCTACTCATCTACGTATTGTACATTTCCGTTGTTCAGCAAAGCGATAAATATTAAATCTATATAGCATATAGAGTCAAATATCTGTATAATCCGAATCGAAACGAACCGAAAGCCATTTTTTCTGCAACACCTAACAAACAAACATACACACACACCACACACACAGCTTACGAGTATATAGTGAATTTTGAATGTTCCTTCGTTCTCTGCTAATATTAATTGATGTACATAAATTAAACAATTGTCTGTTTCCCGCACTATCTACTTGCTAAAATAAGTTTCTAAAACTAATTGTATATATATACATTCAGCATACACGCATACACGTACGATATACATATACATGTAGCCCCTACGATCTACGATAGCTATTCTCAATATATATATACAAACACGTACACACATATATATAGATATATATATATATATATGTATATATACAAACAAATTGTATAACACTTGACTTCCTCCAAGAACTTGAAACACCAATTTACCCAAGGCAACCTCTAAGCGACATAACGCCCCCCCCCCCCCACACACACATTTTTATCTAATCTTCTCTACCAATTAATTACAAATGCGATCTATGAATGTACGATTACTAGTTCTATTAGCACATACTAACATCCCGCCCCGTTGAGTGCGCGGATGATAGTTTTTTTGCCCCTGCTCCAGCCAATGCTCCACTAGCTCTACCTCACTCACCTGCAAATGCAACTAGTAGCTGCGGCACAGGAACCCACAGCAGCAGCAGCGGCGGCGGCGTTGGGCTGCTCCAGCTGCCCGCCCTGAGTATGCCCAATGCCAGACAAACTCGGATGCTGCAGCGACAGCACCAACCAACGACAATTATTCCCCCCCCCCATCATTCTGCCAGCTGTCCCCGACATTATGCCCATTCTGGACAAGCTGCAGAATGACCCGAGGGTGGGCAACAGTAGCTATCACACCAAGCTCATCAGCCGCAATGGTGTCCGTATCCAGGCCCGCGACATGGCTACCAGGGATGCCATCATGGCAATCCTGGGCGATGGCGACGGCAACGAGGCGATGACTGGCCACTACACACACCAGCACAAGAGTGACCGTGGGCTACGGATCGTCGTGCGAGATCTACACCACTCCACAAGCACCCAACTAATAAAAAATCAGATGGCCGAATTGGGTTATTATGTTATATTTATTAGAGCCATTAAAGGGAGATCCGATGGACAGCCGCTCGACCAGTTCGAGTTGGAGATAGCCCCCAAGCCGGATGAAAGCCACCACGATGTCCTCCAATTAACCCAGCTGGGCAACCAGTTGGTGACCGTTGAGAGGCAGGCCAAGCCGGTGGACCCAGCCCAGTGCCACAGATGTCAGGCATTCGGGCACACCCGCACCTACTGCAGGCGTTCATTCGTCTGTATGAAGTGTGCGGGTGCCCACGCGTCCACGGCATGTGCCAAGCCAAGGGCAGACGCCCCTAAATGCGCCAATTGCCAGGGCGCCCACATCAGCGCCTACAAGGGATGTCCGGCATTCAAGGCAGCAAGGGGCCGCCTTCTGTCCCACCGAGTGGCCATGCAGGAGTTGCGTCGCAAGCGCAGCTCGCTTCTGCGGCCATTGCCAGAGCAGCAGCCACCACCAGCAAGAACAACACCAGCACATCCAGGGCGCCGACAGCAGCAGCAACAGCAAGCTCAAACGCCAGCCAATCCCTGGCGCGGACAGCAGCAGCAGGCAGCATGGACGCCACTCAATGTCTCCTCTCCTGGGCGACGAAGAGGACAACAACATCAGCAGAAGCAGAAGCAGCAGCAGCCAATACATACAAAAAAACAGACGCCTGCTGCCTCTGGCCCACGCACTGGGCGACGACGTCCAGAGCAGCCATTGAGCCGTTCCCAGGCACAACAGCAGCAGCAGCTACAGCAGATGCAGCAGCACCAGCAGCAGCAGCACCAGCACCAGGGAATGCACAAGAAGAACTCGATCCGCAATGGCGGAGATGTCCTCAAGCGCGGACGGGCACAGTCAGCGTAAGTATTGCCTCTCTCAAAGGGAAAACCATGGACACGATTGGGGAGCCTCTTCTTTATGGGATTACCCAAAGATATAAGTCTCGTTTGGAGGCATTGAGTGTCTTGAAAGGGAATCGGGAACAGATTAATAGAATAGATACGACCCTTTGGTGATATTTTGGCGATGTCCCTTCCGTTTAAAGACGGAAATTCTGCTGTTAAAAATTCCAGTTTAGATCTCTGTTTGTTTTGCCTCAATCAATCAACAATCAATAGCATAGCATAGTTGTTAGCTCTGTGACAAAGCATAGATACGTATCTACGGAGGAGATTGAAAGCAGTACAGGAGGCAGGTGGCAGCTGGACTAAGAGCTCTATTAAACGCCAGATCCCCTCCTCCATTGCACACTCTGGGCATTCTGGCAATCAAAAGTCGCGCTCTCTGTCGATGCGGGAGCGACGACAGCTGGACTGCAGTCCCATACCACGTAGTCAATCGGGTAAGGAATCACTCTCTCCCCCTGCTTGTGGATCCTTTGCTTAATCCAACTCCTCTGTCTTTTTGCAGGCGCCTCTCCCGTTTCCATTTCGGGATCCACAGCCACCGCTGGCGGAATGGCCTCCCATCCGCATGTGAATCTGCTGCACGCGGCCGAGCCGCATTACTACAATGCCCAGGGAGCCGTCTACTACACCAGCTACCACGGCTCCCCGCACGACCTGAGCTACGCCAGCTCCGCGGACGTCTCGCTGAACGCCTCGTGGGTGAACGCCAGCGGGCACAGCCCCCACACGCCCTACTACTCGGCGGCACAGATCTACATGCGCCCCAAGGGCGGCAGCACCACGCCCACTCCCAGCTGCAGCGGCAGCACGGGCAGCGGCAGCGGCAGTGGCAGCGGCAGCTGCAAGAAGGTTCCGCCGGAGGTGCCCAAGCGCACCTCTTCGATCACGGCACAGCAGCAGAGCCAACGCTGCTGCGGACCAACGGGCTCTGCAAGACGGCGGAGAACGGCAGCCTGACCTCCGTCCAGAGTTCCGGCTCAGACTCGAGCGTCACCTCGGCGGAGCGGAACATGAACAGCGACCTCGGATCGGACCGCAGCAACTCCCCCCACACGTGGAAGCGTGGCACGGCCCTGAACAGCTCCCAGCAGTTCTCCACGCACTCGGCCGACTCGGTATCGGTCTCGGTGCCCAGCGGAGGTGGAGGTGGAGCCGTTGTGGTCTCCGGAGCAGCCATAGCTGCTGCTGGGCCCGGAGCTTATGCCGCACAGATGCAGGCGGCCGTGGCAGCGGCCACAGCGGCGGGCGGAGTACCGCCGACGGACGATCATGCCGTCTCGTCGCACACCAGCGCCGCGCAGTACGAGCAGCACGAACAGCAGCAGCACGAGCAGCAGCAGCTGCAGGCAGCGGCCTCCGCCGCGGGCGTGGCCCAGAACTACAAGATGTCGGAGACCATACGCAAGCGGCAGTACCGCGTGGGCCTCAATCTGTTCAACAAGAAGCCGGAGAAGGGCATCACCTATCTCATCCGCAGGGGCTTCCTCGAGAACACGCCACAGGGCGTGGCTCGTTTCCTGATCACGCGCAAGGGCCTCTCCCGCCAGATGATCGGCGAGTATCTGGGCAATCTGCAGAACCAGTTCAACATGGCCGTGCTCAGCTGCTTCGCCATGGAGCTGGACCTGTCCGGCCGCCAGGTGGACGTGGCCCTGCGCAAGTTCCAGGCCTACTTCCGGATGCCCGGGGAGGCGCAGAAGATTGAGCGGCTGATGGAGATCTTCTCGCAGCGCTACTGCGAGTGCAATGCGGACATTGTGGGGCGCCTAAGATCATCCGATACGGTAGAGTCTCCCCTCCCCTCCCCTCCTTGGAGGTTCGCCTACTAATCCGATTTATATTTGTTTACAGATCTTTGTGCTGGCATTTGCCATCATTATGCTCAATACGGATCTGCACACGCCCAATCTGAAGCCGGAAAGGCGCATGCGCGTCGAGGACTTCATCAAGAATCTGCGAGGCATCGACGATTGCCACGACATTGACAAGGACATGCTGAGCGGCATCTATGAGCGCGTCAAGTCGGACGAGTTCAAGCCGGGCAGCGACCACGTCACCCAGGTGATGAAGGTGCAGGCCACCATTGTCGGCAAGAAGCCGAATCTGGCGCTGCCCCACCGGCGGCTGGTCTGCTATTGCCGCCTGTACGAGATACCCGACGTGAACAAGAAGGAGCGGCCGGGCGTCCACCAGCGCGAGGTGTTCCTCTTCAACGACCTGCTGGTCATCACCAAGATATTCAGCAAGAAGAAGACCTCCGTGACGTACACGTTCCGCAACAGCTTCCCGCTCTGCGGCACGGTGGTGACCCTGCTGGACATGCCCAACTATCCGTTCTGTATCCAGCTGTCGCAGAAGGTCGACGGTAAGATCCTGATCACCTTCAATGCCCGCAACGAGCACGACCGCTGCAAGTTTGCCGAGGATCTCAAGGAGTCCATCAGCGAGATGGACGAAATGGAATCGCTGCGCATCGAGGCAGAGCTGGAGCGCCAGAAGTCGGCGCGCAACCGGGCCCCGGGGAACGCAGAGAACCGCGATAGTAGCGTGGCTGATGTGGAGGTGTGTCCCTGTCCCTATGGCTCCCAGCCCGGCGGCGGCTCCCAGGCAGCCGGCGAGCAGGCAGCTGGCAACTCGGCCGACTCCACGCAGCAGCTGAAGCGCAGTGCGCTCAGCAACAGTCTCCTGGACATGCACGAGCAATGTGAGTTCTCAGACTCAAATTTTGATATGTGAGAGCGTTTGTCTTATTCCGAGTCTCCTTCCAGTTGGCAACGAGAAGCCCCAGCGACGAGGCAGCGTCGGCTCCCTGGACAGCGGCATGAGCATCTCCTTCCAGTCGACCACCACGTCCAGCGCCTCGCGGGAGAATGCGGCGGCCATTGCAGCTGCCGCCAATGCAGCGGCGGCTGCCAAGATGCGTTTCAACATGCCGCCAACGGCGGCGATTGCCACGCCCAACAATGTGTATGCAGCGCCCGGAATGCAGGCGTACACGCATGCCAACTTTGTGCAGCAGTCGCAGGCCGCCTACATGATGCAGCAGCAGCAAATGCTTCAGCAACAGGCACAAATGCAAGCCCAGGCGCAAGCCCAGGCCCAAGCGCAGGCTCAGGCGCAGGCGCTACAGCAGCAGGGAGGCGGAGGAGCAGGAGTAGGAGGAGGAGCCGTGGTCACGGGTCGAATCCCTGGAAGGGAGAGGAAGGCCTCACGCTCCGATGAGAACGCACGGTCGACGGAGGTCTAAGTCATCTACTCATCTACGTATTGTACATTTCCGTTGTTCAGCAAAGCGATAAATATTAAATCTATATAGCATATAGAGTCAAATATCTGTATAATCCGAATCGAAACGAACCGAAAGCCATTTTTTCTGCAACACCTAACAAACAAACATACACACACACCACACACACAGCTTACGAGTATATAGTGAATTTTGAATGTTCCTTCGTTCTCTGCTAATATTAATTGATGTACATAAATTAAACAATTGTCTGTTTCCCGCACTATCTACTTGCTAAAATAAGTTTCTAAAACTAATTGTATATATATACATTCAGCATACACGCATACACGTACGATATACATATACATGTAGCCCCTACGATCTACGATAGCTATTCTCAATATATATATACAAACACGTACACACATATATATAGATATATATATATATATATGTATATATACAAACAAATTGTATAACACTTGACTTCCTCCAAGAACTTGAAACACCAATTTACCCAAGGCAACCTCTAAGCGACATAACGCCCCCCCCCCCACACACACATTTTTATCTAATCTTCTCTACCAATTAATTACAAATGCGATCTATGAATGTACGATTACTAGTTCTATTAGCACATACTAACATCCCGCCCCGTTGAGTGCGCGGATGATAGTTTTTTTGCCCCTGCTCCAGCCAATGCTCCACTAGCTCTACCTCACTCACCTGCAAATGCAACTAGTAGCTGCGGCACAGGAACCCACAGCAGCAGCAGCGGCGGCGGCGTTGGGCTGCTCCAGCTGCCCGCCCTGAGTATGCCCAATGCCAGACAAACTCGGATGCTGCAGCGACAGCACCAACCAACGACAATTATTCCCCCCCCATCATTCTGCCAGCTGTCCCCGACATTATGCCCATTCTGGACAAGCTGCAGAATGACCCGAGGGTGGGCAACAGTAGCTATCACACCAAGCTCATCAGCCGCAATGGTGTCCGTATCCAGGCCCGCGACATGGCTACCAGGGATGCCATCATGGCAATCCTGGGCGATGGCGACGGCAACGAGGCGATGACTGGCCACTACACACACCAGCACAAGAGTGACCGTGGGCTACGGATCGTCGTGCGAGATCTACACCACTCCACAAGCACCCAACTAATAAAAAATCAGATGGCCGAATTGGGTTATTATGTTATATTTATTAGAGCCATTAAAGGGAGATCCGATGGACAGCCGCTCGACCAGTTCGAGTTGGAGATAGCCCCCAAGCCGGATGAAAGCCACCACGATGTCCTCCAATTAACCCAGCTGGGCAACCAGTTGGTGACCGTTGAGAGGCAGGCCAAGCCGGTGGACCCAGCCCAGTGCCACAGATGTCAGGCATTCGGGCACACCCGCACCTACTGCAGGCGTTCATTCGTCTGTATGAAGTGTGCGGGTGCCCACGCGTCCACGGCATGTGCCAAGCCAAGGGCAGACGCCCCTAAATGCGCCAATTGCCAGGGCGCCCACATCAGCGCCTACAAGGGATGTCCGGCATTCAAGGCAGCAAGGGGCCGCCTTCTGTCACACCGAGTGGCCATGCAGGAGTTGCGTCGCAAGCGCAGCTCGCTTCTGCAGCCATTGCCAGAGCAGCAGCCACCACCAGCAAGAACAACACCAGCACATCCAGGGCGCCGACAGCAGCAGCAACAGCAAGCTCAAACGCCAGCCAATCCCTGGCGCGGACAGCAGCAGCAGGCAGCATGGACGCCACTCAATGTCTCCTCTCCTGGGCGACGAAGAGGACAACAACATCAGCAGAAGCAGAAGCAGCAGCAGCCAATACATACAAAAAAACAGACGCCTGCTGCCTCTGGCCCACGCACTGGGCGACGACGTCCAGAGCAGCCATTGAGCCGTTCCCAGGCACAACAGCAGCAGCAGCTACAGCAGATGCAGCAGCACCAGCAGCAGCAGCACCAGCACCAGGGAATGCACAAGAAGAACTCGATCCGCAATGGCGGAGATGTCCTCAAGCGCGGACGGGCACAGTCAGCGTAAGTATTGCCTCTCTCAAAGGGAAAACCATGGACACGATTGGGGAGCCTCTTCTTTATGGGATTACCCAAAGATATAAGTCTCGTTTGGAGGCATTGAGTGTCTTGAAAGGGAATCGGGAACAGATTAATAGAATAGATACGACCCTTTGGTGATATTTTGGCGATGTCCCTTCCGTTTAAAGACGGAAATTCTGCTGTTAAAAATTCCAGTTTAGATCTCTTTTTGTTTTGCCTCAATCAATCAACAATCAATAGCATAGCATAGTTGTTAGCTCTGTGACAAAGCATAGATACGTATCTACGGAGGAGATTGAAAGCAGTACAGGAGGCAGGTGGCAGCTGGACTAAGAGCTCTATTAAACGCCAGATCCCCTCCTCCATTGCACACTCTGGGCATTCTGGCAATCAAAAGTCGCGCTCTCTGTCGATGCGGGAGCGACGACAGCTGGACTGCAGTCCCATACCACGTAGTCAATCGGGTAAGGAATCACTCTCTCCCCCTGCTTGTGGATCCTTTGCTTAATCCAACTCCTCTGTCTTTTTGCAGGCGCCTCTCCCGTTTCCATTTCGGGATCCACAGCCACCGCTGGCGGAATGGCCTCCCATCCGCATGTGAATCTGCTGCACGCGGCCGAGCCGCATTACTACAATGCCCAGGGAGCCGTCTACTACACCAGCTACCACGGCTCCCCGCACGACCTGAGCTACGCCAGCTCCGCGGACGTCTCGCTGAACGCCTCGTGGGTGAACGCCAGCGGGCACAGCCCCCACACGCCCTACTACTCGGCGGCACAGATCTACATGCGCCCCAGCTGCAGCGGCAGCACGGGCAGCGGCAGCGGCAGTGGCAGCGGCAGCTGCAAGAAGGTTCCGCCGGAGGTGCCCAAGCGCACGTCTTCGATCACGGCACAGCAGCAGAGCCAGCTGCTGCTGCTGCAGCGCCAGACACCGCCGCCCCGTCGCTGCTGCGGACCAACGGGCTCTGCAAGACGGCGGAGAACGGCAGCCTGACCTCCGTCCAGAGTTCCGGCTCAGACTCGAGCGTCACCTCGGCGGAGCGGAACATGAACAGCGACCTCGGATCGGACCGCAGCAACTCCCCCCACACGTGGAAGCGTGGCACGGCCCTGAACAGCTCCCAGCAGTTCTCCACGCACTCGGCCGACTCGGTATCGGTCTCGGTGCCCAGCGGAGGTGGAGGTGGAGCCGTTGTGGTCTCCGGAGCAGCCATAGCTGCTGCTGGGCCCGGAGCTTATGCCGCACAGATGCAGGCGGCCGTGGCAGCGGCCACAGCGGCGGGCGGAGTACCGCCGACGGACGATCATGCCGTCTCGTCGCACACCAGCGCCGCGCAGTACGAGCAGCACGAACAGCAGCAGCACGAGCAGCAGCAGCTGCAGGCAGCGGCCTCCGCCGCGGGCGTGGCCCAGAACTACAAGATGTCGGAGACCATACGCAAGCGGCAGTACCGCGTGGGCCTCAATCTGTTCAACAAGAAGCCGGAGAAGGGCATCACCTATCTCATCCGCAGGGGCTTCCTCGAGAACACGCCACAGGGCGTGGCTCGTTTCCTGATCACGCGCAAGGGCCTCTCCCGCCAGATGATCGGCGAGTATCTGGGCAATCTGCAGAACCAGTTCAACATGGCCGTGCTCAGCTGCTTCGCCATGGAGCTGGACCTGTCCGGCCGCCAGGTGGACGTGGCCCTGCGCAAGTTCCAGGCCTACTTCCGGATGCCCGGGGAGGCGCAGAAGATTGAGCGGCTGATGGAGATCTTCTCGCAGCGCTACTGCGAGTGCAATGCGGACATTGTGGGGCGCCTAAGATCATCCGATACGGTAGAGTCTCCCCTCCCCTCCCCTCCTTGGAGGTTCGCCTACTAATCCGATTTATATTTGTTTACAGATCTTTGTGCTGGCATTTGCCATCATTATGCTCAATACGGATCTGCACACGCCCAATCTGAAGCCGGAAAGGCGCATGCGCGTCGAGGACTTCATCAAGAATCTGCGAGGCATCGACGATTGCCACGACACTGACAAGGACATGCTGAGCGGCATCTATGAGCGCGTCAAGTCGGACGAGTTCAAGCCGGGCAGCGACCACGTCACCCAGGTGATGAAGGTGCAGGCCACCATTGTCGGCAAGAAGCCGAATCTGGCGCTGCCCCACCGGCGGCTGGTCTGCTATTGCCGCCTGTACGAGATACCCGACGTGAACAAGAAGGAGCGGCCGGGCGTCCACCAGCGCGAGGTGTTCCTCTTCAACGACCTGCTGGTCATCACCAAGATATTCAGCAAGAAGAAGACGTCCGTGACGTACACGTTCCGCAACAGCTTCCCGCTCTGCGGCACGGTGGTGACCCTGCTGGACATGCCCAACTATCCGTTCTGTATCCAGCTGTCGCAGAAGGTCGACGGTAAGATCCTGATCACCTTCAATGCCCGCAACGAGCACGACCGCTGCAAGTTTGCCGAGGATCTCAAGGAGTCCATCAGCGAGATGGACGAAATGGAATCGCTGCGCATCGAGGCAGAGCTGGAGCGCCAGAAGTCGGCGCGCAACCGGGCCCCGGGGAACGCAGAGAACCGCGATAGTGGCGTGGCTGATGTGGAGGTGTGTCCCTGTCCCTATGGCTCCCAGCCCGGCGGCGGCTCCCAGGCAGCCGGCGAGCAGGCAGCTGGCAACTCGGCCGACTCCACGCAGCAGCTGAAGCGCAGTGCGCTCAGCAACAGTCTCCTGGACATGCACGAGCAATGTGAGTTCTCAGACTCAAATTTTGATATGTGAGAGCGTTTGTCTTATTCCGAGTCTCCTTCCAGTTGGCAACGAGAAGCCCCAGCGACGAGGCAGCGTCGGCTCCCTGGACAGCGGCATGAGCATCTCCTTCCAGTCGACCACCACGTCCAGCGCCTCGCGGGAGAATGCGGCGGCCATTGCAGCTGCCGCCAATGCAGCGGCGGCTGCCAAGATGCGTTTCAACATGCCGCCAACGGCGGCGATTGCCACGCCCAACAATGTGTATGCAGCGCCCGGAATGCAGGCGTACACGCATGCCAACTTTGTGCAGCAGTCGCAGGCCGCCTACATGATGCAGCAGCAGCAAATGCTTCAGCAACAGGCACAAATGCAAGCCCAGGCGCAAGCCCAGGCCCAAGCGCAGGCTCAGGCGCAGGCGCTACAGCAGCAGGGAGGCGGAGGAGCAGGAGTAGGAGGAGGAGCCGTGGTCACGGGTCGAATCCCTGGAAGGGAGAGGAAGGCCTCACGCTCCGATGAGAACGCACGGTCGACGGAGGTCTAAGTCATCTACTCATCTACGTATTGTACATTTCCGTTGTTCAGCAAAGCGATAAATATTAAATCTATATAGCATATAGAGTCAAATATCTGTATAATCCGAATCGAAACGAACCGAAAGCCATTTTTTCTGCAACACCTAACAAACAAACATACACACACACCACACACACAGCTTACGAGTATATAGTGAATTTTGAATGTTCCTTCGTTCTCTGCTAATATTAATTGATGTACATAAATTAAACAATTGTCTGTTTCCCGCACTATCTACTTGCTAAAATAAGTTTCTAAAACTAATTGTATATATATACATTCAGCATACACGCATACACGTACGATATACATATACATGTAGCCCCTACGATCTACGATAGCTATTCTCAATATATATATACAAACACGTACACACATATATATAGATATATATATATATATATGTATATATACAAACAAATTGTATAACACTTGACTTCCTCCAAGAACTTGAAACACCAATTTACCCAAGGCAACCTCTAAGCGACATAACGCCCCCCCCCCCCCACACACACATTTTTATCTAATCTTCTCTACCAATTAATTACAAATGCGATCTATGAATGTACGATTACTAGTTCTATTAGCACATACTAACATCCCGCCCCGTTGAGTGCGCGGATGATAGTTTTTTTGCCCCTGCTCCAGCCAATGCTCCACTAGCTCTACCTCACTCACCTGCAAATGCAACTAGTAGCTGCGGCACAGGAACCCACAGCAGCAGCAGCGGCGGCGGCGTTGGGCTGCTCCAGCTGCCCGCCCTGAGTATGCCCAATGCCAGACAAACTCGGATGCTGCAGCGACAGCACCAACCAACGACAATTATTCCCCCCCCATCATTCTGCCAGCTGTCCCCGACATTATGCCCATTCTGGACAAGCTGCAGAATGACCCGAGGGTGGGCAACAGTAGCTATCACACCAAGCTCATCAGCCGCAATGGTGTCCGTATCCAGGCCCGCGACATGGCTACCAGGGATGCCATCATGGCAATCCTGGGCGATGGCGACGGCAACGAGGCGATGACTGGCCACTACACACACCAGCACAAGAGTGACCGTGGGCTACGGATCGTCGTGCGAGATCTACACCACTCCACAAGCACCCAACTAATAAAAAATCAGATGGCCGAATTGGGTTATTATGTTATATTTATTAGAGCCATTAAAGGGAGATCCGATGGACAGCCGCTCGACCAGTTCGAGTTGGAGATAGCCCCCAAGCCGGATGAAAGCCACCACGATGTCCTCCAATTAACCCAGCTGGGCAACCAGTTGGTGACCGTTGAGAGGCAGGCCAAGCCGGTGGACCCAGCCCAGTGCCACAGATGTCAGGCATTCGGGCACACCCGCACCTACTGCAGGCGTTCATTCGTCTGTATGAAGTGTGCGGGTGCCCACGCGTCCACGGCATGTGCCAAGCCAAGGGCAGACGCCCCTAAATGCGCCAATTGCCAGGGCGCCCACATCAGCGCCTACAAGGGATGTCCGGCATTCAAGGCAGCAAGGGGCCGCCTTCTGTCCCACCGAGTGGCCATGCAGGAGTTGCGTCGCAAGCGCAGCTCGCTTCTGCAGCCATTGCCAGAGCAGCAGCCACCACCAGCAAGAACAACACCAGCACATCCAGGGCGCCGACAGCAGCAGCAACAGCAAGCTCAAACGCCAGCCAATCCCTGGCGCGGACAGCAGCAGCAGGCAGCATGGACGCCACTCAATGTCTCCTCTCCTGGGCGACGAAGAGGACAACAACATCAGCAGAAGCAGAAGCAGCAGCAGCCAATACATACAAAAAAACAGACGCCTGCTGCCTCTGGCCCACGCACTGGGCGACGACGTCCAGAGCAGCCATTGAGCCGTTCCCAGGCACAACAGCAGCAGCAGCTACAGCAGATGCAGCAGCACCACCAGCAGCAGCAGCACCAGCACCAGGGAATGCACAAGAAGAACTCGATCCGCAATGGCGGAGATGTCCTCAAGCGCGGACGGGCACAGTCAGCGTAAGTATTGCCTCTCTCAAAGGGAAAACCATGGACACGATTGGGGAGCCTCTTCTTTATGGGATTACCCAAAGATATAAGTCTCGTTTGGAGGCATTGAGTGTCTTGAAAGGGAATCGGGAACAGATTAATAGAATAGATACGACCCTTTGGTGATATTTTGGCGATGTCCCTTCCGTTTAAAGACGGAAATTCTGCTGTTAAAAATTCCAGTTTAGATCTCTGTTTGTTTTGCCTCAATCAATCAACAATCAATAGCATAGCATAGTTGTTAGCTCTGTGACAAAGCATAGATACGTATCTACGGAGGAGATTGAAAGCAGTACAGGAGGCAGGTGGCAGCTGGACTAAGAGCTCTATTAAACGCCAGATCCCCTCCTCCATTGCACACTCTGGGCATTCTGGCAATCAAAAGTCGCGCTCTCTGTCGATGCGGGAGCGACGACAGCTGGACTGCAGTCCCATACCACGTAGTCAATCGGGTAAGGAATCACTCTCTCCCCCTGCTTGTGGATCCTTTGCTTAATCCAACTCCTCTGTCTTTTTGCAGGCGCCTCTCCCGTTTCCATTTCGGGATCCACAGCCACCGCTGGCGGAATGGCCTCCCATCCGCATGTGAATCTGCTGCACGCGGCCGAGCCGCATTACTACAATGCCCAGGGAGCCGTCTACTACACCAGCTACCACGGCTCCCCGCACGACCTGAGCTACGCCAGCTCCGCGGACGTCTCGCTGAACGCCTCGTGGGTGAACGCCAGCGGGCACAGCCCCCACACGCCCTACTACTCGGCGGCACAGATCTACATGCGCCCCAAGGGCGGCAGCACCACGCCCACTCCCAGCTGCAGCGGCAGCACGGGCAGCGGCAGCGGCAGTGGCAGCGGCAGCTGCAAGAAGGTTCCGCCGGAGGTGCCCAAGCGCACCTCTTCGATCACGGCACAGCAGCAGAGCCAGCTGCTGCTGCTGCAGCGCCAGACACCGCCGCCCCCGTCGCTGCTGCGGACCAACGGGCTCTGCAAGACGGCGGAGAACGGCAGCCTGACCTCCGTCCAGAGTTCCGGCTCAGACTCGAGCGTCACCTCGGCGGAGCGGAACATGAACAGCGACCTCGGATCGGACCGCAGCAACTCCCCCCACACGTGGAAGCGTGGCACGGCCCTGAACAGCTCCCAGCAGTTCTCCACGCACTCGGCCGACTCGGTATCGGTCTCGGTGCCCAGCGGAGGTGGAGGTGGAGCCGTTGTGGTCTCCGGAGCAGCCATAGCTGCTGCTGGGCCCGGAGCTTATGCCGCACAGATGCAGGCGGCCGTGGCAGCGGCCACAGCGGCGGGCGGAGTACCGCCGACGGACGATCATGCCGTCTCGTCGCACACCAGCGCCGCGCAGTACGAGCAGCACGAACAGCAGCAGCACGAGCAGCAGCAGCTGCAGGCAGCGGCCTCCGCCGCGGGCGTGGCCCAGAACTACAAGATGTCGGAGACCATACGCAAGCGGCAGTACCGCGTGGGCCTCAATCTGTTCAACAAGAAGCCGGAGAAGGGCATCACCTATCTCATCCGCAGGGGCTTCCTCGAGAACACGCCACAGGGCGTGGCTCGTTTCCTGATCACGCGCAAGGGCCTCTCCCGCCAGATGATCGGCGAGTATCTGGGCAATCTGCAGAACCAGTTCAACATGGCCGTGCTCAGCTGCTTCGCCATGGAGCTGGACCTGTCCGGCCGCCAGGTGGACGTGGCCCTGCGCAAGTTCCAGGCCTACTTCCGGATGCCCGGGGAGGCGCAGAAGATTGAGCGGCTGATGGAGATCTTCTCGCAGCGCTACTGCGAGTGCAATGCGGACATTGTGGGGCGCCTAAGATCATCCGATACGGTAGAGTCTCCCCTCCCCTCCCCTCCTTGGAGGTTCGCCTACTAATCCGATTTATATTTGTTTACAGATCTTTGTGCTGGCATTTGCCATCATTATGCTCAATACGGATCTGCACACGCCCAATCTGAAGCCGGAAAGGCGCATGCGCGTCGAGGACTTCATCAAGAATCTGCGAGGCATCGACGATTGCCACGACATTGACAAGGACATGCTGAGCGGCATCTATGAGCGCGTCAAGTCGGACGAGTTCAAGCCGGGCAGCGACCACGTCACCCAGGTGATGAAGGTGCAGGCCACCATTGTCGGCAAGAAGCCGAATCTGGCGCTGCCCCACCGGCGGCTGGTCTGCTATTGCCGCCTGTACGAGATACCCGACGTGAACAAGAAGGAGCGGCCGGGCGTCCACCAGCGCGAGGTGTTCCTCTTCAACGACCTGCTGGTCATCACCAAGATATTCAGCAAGAAGAAGACCTCCGTGACGTACACGTTCCGCAACAGCTTCCCGCTCTGCGGCACGGTGGTGACCCTGCTGGACATGCCCAACTATCCGTTCTGTATCCAGCTGTCGCAGAAGGTCGACGGTAAGATCCTGATCACCTTCAATGCCCGCAACGAGCACGACCGCTGCAAGTTTGCCGAGGATCTCAAGGAGTCCATCAGCGAGATGGACGAAATGGAATCGCTGCGCATCGAGGCAGAGCTGGAGCGCCAGAAGTCGGCGCGCAACCGGGCCCCGGGGAACGCAGAGAACCGCGATAGTAGCGTGGCTGATGTGGCGGTGTGTCCCTGTGCGTTCCTTTGAATGTTCCTTCGTTCTCTGCTAATATTAATTGATGTACATAAATTAAACAATTGTCTGTTTCCCGCACTATCTACTTGCTAAAATAAGTTTCTAAAACTAATTGTATATATATACATTCAGCATACACGCATACACGTGCGATATACATATACATGTAGCCCCTACGATCTACGATAGCTATTCTCAATATATATATACAAACACGTACACACATATATATAGATATATATATATATATATATGTATATATACAAACAAATTGTATAACACTTGACTTCCTCCAAGAACTTGAAACACCAATTTACCCAAGGCAACCTCTAAGCGACATAACGCTGACATATAGACATTATTTTAAATTGTTATGTTTATTGTAATATTGTAAACGTAAATCAATTGTAACTGTTTTGTCTCGTCTTTGTTCCAGTGTAGTATCTCTTTTATTACCTGTTTTTCCGTCGTCTCCACTCCAGTCTATTACTTATCTGTATTGCTATTTCTGCAAGTGCTTGTCTCTTTTATTTAGTGCCTTTCCACTTATTTTCCATGCAAAGCACATGCATTGTTTACCTTTTCCCTTTATCTATTCCCCAATTGACTACGTGTTGCAACACTGCACATTTCTGCACATTTCGATCTCATTTCTTTAACCCCTTCTTCCCCCCCCCTTATTGTTACTATCGTAATTAGTGCGGTTCTCCGACACCCCACTAAAAAAAAATTATTACAATCTGTGATAAAACTTCGGCGGCAACGGTGCTGACAATTGATTATCGGTTTCGTAATCGACTTTCAAATCAGCATCAGTTGCCGCCACACCCCACCACTACGGCCTAAATTGAGCCAAATATGCTAGTCTTCGCATATATCCACTACGTTCCCTATAAACTGCCCGCCCACATGTACATGATACATTCCTAGTCGTCTGCCCTCAGCAGGCGGCAAGGGTAGTAGAGGGGACTGAAGACCACATACCGCATTACAACCAACAAAACATCAAGTTGACAAACTCACAGGGGATCAAATCAAATTTTAAGTTAGGGAAAATTACAAAGAAGAGACAGCATACTTTTGAGCGTGGCCCCACTTAACTTTCTTGACTCACACCGCACACACACACACTTGACACCCTCTTGACAATTCATACTTTTGGAGCCTTTTGCCCCGATCGTGGAATCGAGTCTCGAGTCTGGATCTCTGTCCAAACGAGAAAAAGTCGTGTCGTGAGCGTTGTGGAGTCGAGTCGTGTTTGAGGTTTAGTCCCTCCGTCAAAGTGCCGAAAAGTTTATCTCTCTCTCTTTCTCTTTTTCCCTTGCCCCCCCCCCCCTGCTGAGTGCGGGCCTAGTCGAGGTTACAAGTGTTTAACGTTGCTGCAGTTTATATGTTTGTAAATTATTGTGCCATTAAATGTACCAGTAAAAAGTGTTTGAGTGCCGTTTAAAGTTAAATTGTAAAAACAAACAAAAATGTACATCTACTAAATTAAGACATATACTGCCCACAAAGAGAAATTAATAAAGCAACGCGCTTGGTTGCTGGCGGCTCACACCCCAGCCTCTCAGTTCCTCCCCTGTATGGAGCACTGTATGGAGCCCTCAACCCAAAGCGGGTATATAATTGGAAAAAAAAACGCAAAAAAACTGTGTGAATCAATCTGACTTGACAAAATCTCCACTCGCGTCGGTCGAAAAAATTTATTACCAAATCCAACCAAAGCCAATCCAGCGCAGCTATGCCACGCGGTTCCACTGCCAGAAGAGGACGACGACGACGAGGACCACACGGCGTCACAGCCAGGGATCGCCCCAAATCAGCCATTTCCACTGCCAGCTCCGACAGCGCCGCCGACGGCGAAGCCAGCGCCGACAGCGCAGCCACCGGCGCCGTGGCAGACGCAGCGATACTGAGACGCCAATCCACCGACTCCGCCACCTGGTTGGAGGCACTTCCTCCAATTCCTGGACCGGCTCCAGCCACCATTACCGGGTATGTGAGGACCACAAATACCGACACCACCATCACGGCCACTCCGGCCACAAGCCCCATCCCTGACCTGCCCTGCCCCAACAGCTGGGCGGCCATTCCCAATCTCACCAGCCAGGAGCAGTTCCAGATCGGCGATTGGGTTGAGGCGGTCCATACCCAGGAACGCCAGCGGCAGCAGAAGCAGCAGAACATCAGCAGCAGCAGCAGCGGTAGTCGCCGGCTTGAGGCATTGGCGGCGTCGGCAGCGGCAGCGGCGTCAGCCAAAGCACCGCAATGTCAAGCACCGCTATGCCAAGCCAAGCCAAGCCTAGCGGTACCGAGCGCGCCAATAATTCCGCTTCCCACACTCCAACACACACATACACGTATCGATGCACCGTATGCCGATGCTTCGTGTGGAGAGAGCCGGAAACAGCAAGGAACGAGAGAAGGCGCAAAGAGAGAGCGGGTAACGACCTCGTACCAGCGACAGTACGAGAGGGCACTCGAGCAGCCCCTACACGAACAGCAGCCAACAAAAGATTCGTGCTCGAGTGCCCGTTCGGGAGCGAGTTCGAACTCGAACCACAGCCATGGCACAAACCCCGCTCGATCGGCCACAGCAGCGGTTCCAAATGCAATGCACACAGCCAATACCACAACCACAAATACAATGATGACATACATCAGCACACAAACAGCGACATCAAACACAAAAACGACAACTACAATTACGTCGGCAGCCAGACGATGCCTGTTAACAGCAATGTTAACAGGCGGACCCCCCCCACCACCGCCGCCAGAGGAACATCAGCAGCAGCAAACACATCAACAACAACAACAACATCAGCCAATAGCAACAAACACAGCCAATACCGATGATATCCCATCCACCTCTGCTGCAGCGGCCCGTTCGCCACTGAAGCGCGTCCGCGCCGAGGTGGATGACGATGACGATGATGACAGTGATGATATGGTTTTTGAGTTTGATGACGATGACGACGACAATTTGGATGCCAATTATGCATCGGCCAAACGACGACTCCGGGAAAGTAACCAACAGGCAAGCAAATCCCATATCCCCCAAATTCAAAACCATCTCCATCACCAACAATCAAACCAGCAACAGCAACAACATCAGCGGACAATTACACAAAATGCCCCTGCCCCCGCCCCTGCCCCTGCCCCTGCCCCTGCTCCAGCCAATGCTCCACTAGCTCTACCTCACTCACCTGCAAATGCAACTAGTAGCTGCGGCACAGGAACCCACAGCAGCAGCAGCGGCGGCGGCGTTGGGCTGCTCCAGCTGCCCGCCCTGAGTATGCCCAATGCCAGACAAACTCGGATGCTGCAGCGGCAGCACCAACCAACGACAATTATTCCCCCCCCCCATCATTCTGCCAGCTGTCCCCGACATTATGCCCATTCTGGACAAGCTGCAGAATGACCCGAGGGTGGGCAACAGTAGCTATCACACCAAGCTCATCAGCCGCAATGGTGTCCGTATCCAGGCCCGCGACATGGCTACCAGGGATGCCATCATGGCAATCCTAGGCGATGGCGACGGCAACGAGGCGATGACTGGCCACTACACACACCAGCACAAGAGTGACCGTGGGCTACGGATCGTCGTGCGAGATCTACACCACTCCACAAGCACCCAACTAATAAAAAATCAGATGGCCGAATTGGGTTATTATGTTATATTTATTAGAGCCATTAAAGGGAGATCCGATGGACAGCCGCTCGACCAGTTCGAGTTGGAGATAGCCCCCAAGCCGGATGAAAGCCACCACGATGTCCTCCAATTAACCCAGCTGGGCAACCAGTTGGTGACCGTTGAGAGGCAGGCCAAGCCGGTGGACCCAGCCCAGTGCCACAGATGTCAGGCATTCGGGCACACCCGCACCTACTGCAGGCGTTCATTCGTCTGTATGAAGTGTGCGGGTGCCCACGCGTCCACGGCATGTGCCAAGCCAAGGGCAGACGCCCCTAAATGCGCCAATTGCCAGGGCGCCCACATCAGCGCCTACAAGGGATGTCCGGCATTCAAGGCAGCAAGGGGCCGCCTTCTGTCCCACCGAGTGGCCATGCAGGAGTTGCGTCGCAAGCGCAGCTCGCTTCTGCAGCCATTGCCAGAGCAGCAGCCACCACCAGCAAGAACAACACCAGCACATCCAGGGCGCCGACAGCAGCAGCAACAGCAAGCTCAAACGCCAGCCAATCCCTGGCGCGGACAGCAGCAGCAGGCAGCATGGACGCCACTCAATGTCTCCTCTCCTGGGCGACGAAGAGGACAACAACATCAGCAGAAGCAGAAGCAGCAGCAGCCAATACATACAAAAAAACAGACGCCTGCTGCCTCTGGCCCACGCACTGGGCGACGACGTCCAGAGCAGCCATTGAGCCGTTCCCAGGCACAACAGCAGCAGCAGCTACAGCAGCTGCAACAGCAGCCGCAGCGCGAACAACAACAGCGACAGCAGCAGCAGCAGCTTGCCAACAACCGCTCCCGGCAGAAGATGCAGCCGAAACGCCAATCTTGCGAGGGATCCTGCAGCCAGGCACTGTTGGAGAATACGCAGAGGATGACGCGATTGGAAAAGAGGCTGGAAGCGATGATGTCACTACTCACCTCGCTCATCCAATCCCAGGCAGTGACGGCAACTCCAGCAGTTCCAGTGACATCGGAAAATCCACCAACAATGGCAGCAGCAGCAGTGGTTGCCCCAGCTCCACAGCCACCACAAAAAACGTCAGGGCCAATGCCAGCCGCCATTCCAGAGACGGATCCTGAAACGGATGAAGAAAATGATGACGATGAGATGTGGACAGATGACGACTCCATGGATGACATTAAGGCCTACGCCCGCAACATGAGGTACCATCTTGACAACCAGATATCCTGGAACGCTGTGTACTAATTGGACACATCTCTGCCACTGCAATGGATTAAATGACAAATGCATATCAACCGCATGCCACAACAAAAATTAACAACGGACGCTGCCGCCATCAAAGCAATTAAATAAAACATCAACACACACACAAACATCCATTACACTTGGGCGGCCGGACCTGTGCCGTTCGAGTAGATGTGTGTCGTGTCCGCCATCGTCCTTAGCTGGTGGCCGGATCCAGTGCCATGGCATTCAGAGTGCCCTATGGTCCTGGAAAAGGAAAAATCCATCAGCCACACATACGATTAAAAAAGGGCTCTCAAAATACCTACCGCCAGCCATTCAGACACACACACACACACACATCCATTACACTTGGGCGGCCGGACCTGCGCCGTTCGAGTAGGCGTGTCATCGACCGCCATTGCCCACAGATGGTGGCCGGACCAGTGCCACTCGCTCTACATTAGGGCCACAATTACCGACGCACACACACACACTCACATCCATTTCACTTTGGCGGCCGGACCCGTGTCGCCACAGTACTATGTGTGCCGTCTACTCCTGGCTCCCAGCTGGTGGCCGGACCAGTGCCACTGGTTCTCCAAGCGGGGAGCCACAGCCACAACGACGACGAGGTGCTAATTGCAGCTACCTCTGACGACTTCGGATGACGCCAATTTCGACGACCAGGGGGGACGACGGGGTCGGCCGGTATGCAACGCAATGTCTTTACAAGCATTGTGTTTTGCTATGCCGGCCGATGCTTCTTGTCTTCCCTGTAATTATAGTAAAAGATATAGACATTATTTTAAATTGTTATGTTATTGTAATATTGTAAACGTAAATCAATTGTACCTGTTTTGTCTCGTCTTTGTTCCAGTGTAGTATCTCTTTTATTACCTGTTTTTCCGTCGTCTCCACTCCAGTCTATTACTTATCTGTATTGCTATTTCTGCAAGTGCTTGTCTCTTTTATTTAGTGCCTTTCCACTTATTTTCCATGCAAAGCACCTGCATTGTTTACCTTTCTCTTTATATATTCCTCAACTGACTACGTGTTGCAAACACATACCGCATTAGAACCAACAAAACATCAAGTTGACAAATTCACAGGGGATCAAATCAAATTTTAAGTTAGGGAAAATTACAAGGAAGAGACAGCATACTTTTGAGCGTGGCCCCACTTTACTTTCTTGACTCACACCGCACACACACACACTTGACACCCTCTTGACAATTCATACTTTTGGAGCCTTTTGCCCCGATCGTGGAATCGAGTCTCGAGTCTGGATCTCTATCCTAAATGGAAAGTCGTGTCGTGAACGTTGTGGAGTCGAGTCGTGTTTGAGGTTTAGTCCCTCCGTCAAAGTGCCGAAAAGTTTATCTGTCTCTTTTTCTCTTTTTCCCTTAATTGGAAAAAAAAAAGCGAAAAAAACTGTGTGAATCAATCTGACTTGACAAAATCTCCACTCGCGTCGGTCGAAAAAATTTATTACCAAATCCAACCAAAGCCAATCCAGCGCAGCTATGCCACGCGGTTCCACTGCCAGAAGAGGACGACGACGACGAGGACCACACGGCGTCACAGCCAGGGATCGCCCCAAATCAGCCATTTCCACTGCCAGCTCCGACAGCGCCGCCGACGGCGAAGCCAGCGCCGACAGCGCAGCCACCGGCGCCGTGGCAAACGCAGCGATACTGAGACGCCAATCCACCGACTCCGCCACCTGGTTGGAGGCACTTCCTCCAATTCCTGGACCGGCTCCAGCCACCATTACCGGGTATGTGAGGACCACAAATACCGACACCACCATCACGGCCACTCCGGCCACAAGCCCCATCCCCGACCTGCCCTGCCCCAACAGCCGGGCGGCCATTCCCAATCTCACCAGCCAGGAGCAGTTCCAGATCGGCGATTGGGTTGAGGCGGTCCATACCCAGGAACGCCAGCGGCAGCAGAAGCAGCAGAACATCAGCAGCAGCAGCAGCGGTAGTCGCCGGCTTGAGGCATTGGCGGCGTCGGCAGCGGCAGCGGCGTCAGCCAAAGCACCGCAATGTCAAGCACCGCTATGCCAAGCCAAGCCAAGCCTAGCGGTACCGAGCGCGCCAATAATTCCGCTTCCCACACTCCAACACACACATACACGTATCGATGCACCGTATGCCGATGCTTCGTGTGGAGAGAGCCGGAAACAGCAAGGAACGAGAGAAGGCGTAAAGAGAGAGCGGGTAACGACCTCGTACCAGCGACAGTACGAGAGGGCACTCGAGCAGCCTCTACACGAACAGCAGCCAACACAAGATTCGCGCTCGAGTGCCCGTTCGGGAGCGAGTTCGAACTCGAACCACAGCCATGGCACAAACCCCGCTCGATCGGCCACAGCAGCGGTTCCAAATGCAATGCACAAAGCCAATACCACAACCACAAATACAATGATGACATACATCAGCACACAAACAGCGACATCAAACACAAAAACGACAACTACAATTACGTCGGCAGCCAGACGATGCCTGTTAACAGCAATGTTAACAGGCGGACCCCCCCCACCACCGCCGCCAGAGGAACATCAGCAGCAGCAAACACATCAACAACAACAACAACATCAGCCAATAGCAACAAACACAGCCAATACCGATGATATCCCATCCACCTCTGCTGCAGCGGCCGGTTCGCCACTGAAGCGCGTCCGCGCCGAGGTGGATGACGATGACGATGATGACAGTGATGATATGGTTGTTGAGTTTGATGACGATGACGACGACAATTTGGATGCCAATTATGCATCGGCCAAACGACGACTCCGGGAAAGTAACCAACAGGCAAGCAAATCCCATATCCCCCAAATTCAAAACCATCTCCATCACCAACAATCAAACCAGCAACAGCAACAACATCAGCGGACAATTACACAAAATGCCCCCGCCCCTGCCCCTGCCCCTGCCCCTGCTCCAGCCAATGCTCCACTAGCTCTACCTCACTCACCTGCAAATGCAACTAGTAGCTGCGGCACACGAACCCACAGCAGCAGCAGCGGCGGCGGCGTTGGGCTGCTCCAGCTGCCCGCCCTGAGTATGCCCAATGCCAGACAAACTCGGATGCTGCAGCGACAGCACCAACCAACGACAATTATTCCCCCCCCCCCATCATTCTGCCAGCTGTCCCCCGACATTATGCCCATTCTGGACAAGCTGCAGAATGACCCGAGGGTGGGCAACAGTAGCTATCACACCAAGCTCATCAGCCGCAATGGTGTCCGTATCCAGGCCCGCGACATGGCTACCAGGGATGCCATCATGGCAATCCTGGGCGATGGCGACGGCAACGAGGCGATGACTGGCCACTACACACACCAGCACAAGAGTGACCGTGGGCTACGGATCGTCGTGAGAGATCTACACCACTCCACAAGCACCCAACTAATAAAAATCAGATGGCCGAATTGGGTTATTATGTTATATTTATTAGAGCCATTAAAGGGAGATCCGATGGACAGCCGCTCGACCAGTTCGAGTTGGAGATAGCCCCCAAGACGGATGAAAGCCACCACGATGTCCTCCAATTAACCCAACTGGGCAACCAGTTGGTGACCGTTGAGAGGCAGGCCAAGCCGGTGGACCCAGCCCAGTGCCACAGATGTCAGGCATTCGGGCACACCCGCACCTACTGCAGGCGTTCATTCGTCTGTATGAAGTGTGCGGGTGCCCACGCGTCCACGGCATGTGCCAAGCCAAGGGCAGACGCCCCTAAATGCGCCAATTGCCAGGGCGCCCACATCAGCGCCTACAAGGGATGTCCGGCACCGAGTGGCCATGCAGGAGTTGCGTCGCAAGCGCAGCTCGCTTCTGCAGCCATTGCCAGAGCAGCAGCCACCACCAGCAAGAACAACACCAGCACATCCAGGGCGCCGACAGCAGCAGCAACAGCAAGCTCAAACGCCAGCCAATCCCTGGCGCGGACAGCAGCAGCAGGCAGCATGGACGCCACTCAATGTCTCCTCTCCTGGGCGACGAAGAGGACAACAACATCAGCAGAAGCAGAAGCAGCAGCAGCCAATACATACAAAAAAACCGACGCCTGCTGCCTCTGGCCCACGCACTGGGCGACGACGTCCAGAGCAGCCATTGAGCCGTTCCCAGGCACAACAGCAGCAGCAGCTACAGCAGCTGCAACAGCCAGCCGCAGCGCGTACAACAACAGCGACAGCAGCAGCAGCAGCTTGCCACAACCGCTCCCGGCAGAAGATTGCAGCCGAAACGCCAATCTTGCGAGGGATCCTGCAGCCAGGCACTGTTGGAGAATACGCAGAGGATGACGCGATTGGAAAAGAGGCTGGA
>NW_020825682.1:0-26127 GCF_003286085.1 Drosophila persimilis
AATGATGGCCGCGGTGCTGGTGCTGCTGCTGGTGCTGCCGACCCAAATTGTGACCGCGCTGCTGCTGTTTTTGTTTATGTTGATGCTGCTGCTCTCCCTTAGCTTTTGCTGGATCTTGGCCAGATGATTTTCGGCCGGATTGGCTTGCGCACCTCGGCTATACAAGGGCCTGCGGGTGTTGGCGTTGCTGCTGCTGCTGCAGCTGGTGTTGGTGCTGCTTTGGCACCTTGTCTGCCGCTTGAATGCTGCTGTTGCTGTTGGTGTTGTGGCCGCTTCTTCTGAGATGACTGCTGTTGCTTGGGGGCGTGGGATATGAGGCTGCTGTTGTTTGGGAAGGACGACGACTGCTCGTCGGCTGTTGCCGTTCTGCCGCTCGTGGCTGCTGCTGCTGCCTCAGCCATTCCGGACCGCACACCCTGCTGTAGGAAGGCCTGCTATTACCTCTGGTGCCTGTGTTTGCTGTCTGCTGTGTTGGCTGGATTGGGATTGGCGACTCGGCTGCTGAGTTTGTGGACGTTGTTGGACAGTTGGCTGCTGTGGCTGCTGTGGCTGCTGGCGTTGCTGTTGGTAATGCTGCCTTTGCTGCTCAGCGATGATCCGGTTTGCCCTTAACTGGCTGCGAGCCTTTTTGTAGGCGGGACAACCCTTTGTAGCAGCTCACGTGCTTGCCGCTACAATTGGCGCATTTAGGATCCTCCTGCCTGGGTTTCCTGCATGCTGTTGTGGGGTGATCTCCTGCGCATTTCATGCACTTGTATGGCCGTCTGCAGTAGTTTTTTGTATGCCCAAACTCCTGGCACCGATGGCATTGTGCTGGATCGCGTGGCTTGGCCTGTCTCACTATGGAGACGCATTGATGGCCAGGTTTTTAATGTCAAGAATTGCCTCATGGCCACCATCCGCCTGGGCTGAATTTCGACCTCAAAAATATTTAGAGGCCTCCATTAAAACGATGTTTTAATCCTCGGATAAACCTCGCAGTAAATCCGAGTCGTTCAAGCTCCTCAGAGATCCAGCTGCTGGGCGTGGTGTGGTGTAAGTGTCGCACTATTACACGATAGCCCCTTTCGCTGCGCGGCTGGTGTGTGTGCAATTGGGTTGCTGTCTTCAGCTAGGGCGTTCTGAATGGCGTTGTATGTTAAAATGTCGTCGCAGTGGACTCTAAGTCCACTGTTGGCCATCGATTTCGTTGTGAATTTCCCCACATTTGGATTTGTTGTCAATTTGTTAATCAGGGGTACAATTGCAGGCACCAGGGGCAGGAAGATTGTTGGGACCTTGGTGCTGCGTAATGACTGTTGGACGGGCGTTATATTTATGCTAATGTCTGGCTGATGTTGCGGCTGATGGTTGTCCGTCTCCATCTGTTGGCTTTCAGCCTCTATCCTTTGGGGCTCCCTATGTTGGACCACCGGAACCGGAACCACACTATTTGACGGTGTGCGTATTTGCCCAGCATCTGACTCCATCTGCCGGGTCTCATGATGCAGCCTTTTCGCGAATTGGCTCTTGAACATGGGCGTGTCCAGAGTGAGGCAGGTGAAGTCATCGTCATCTGTATCCGTTTCGATCGCCGCGCATCTTCTTTTGAGCGGCGAGCGAAACGAATCTGTAGTCAGGTTATCCTTTGCTATAGGGGTAAGGGGCAGGGGCGAGGGCATTTCATTGGCCAGTAGCGGGGGAACGCTAATTAGCCATTCCTTTACCAGTTGTGTTCTGGTACTAGGACTTGTCTGAGTATTATGCTCGTCCGCCTGAGTCAGAGTAGGCAGCAAGCATTTTCTGCTTCTGCTAGAATTATTGCGTTCAGCTGTCGTCAAACTTTGTTGCTGTTGCTGGTCATTGTTTTTCTTTATGCCGTTTACAGTTTCGGTTTTGTTATTGGCGTAGGTCAGGCTAGCTTCGTTCTTGTATGTGTTTGTGTTTTGGTTCGGCGGGAGAGAGCAAGCATCTCTCTTTTTGTCATAAGTGTGTGAGTGCATGTTTGGCGGCAAACGCTTTGGGGCTTGATGTGACGAGCCTCCGTTTTGATTGTGCGCCGAGGGTTCGGCTGCCGAGAGAGCGCAAGCGTCGCTCTCTCTGATGCTTGTGTGAGTTGTTTGATTGTTATTGTTTTCGCTAATGTTTTGGCGCGAAAACATATGGGCATAACATTTGTTCTTGTTTTGTTTATGTGCACTTAAGTGCTCTTTGGTAAGAGCGAAAGCGCCGCTATTTTTGGAACCCGTTGCACTTTCGCTGGGGGCTATTTTTGTCTGCGTGTTTGTACGTGTATTTGATGGCGGTTTTTCTTGTATGTTGGCGTCTGTTTTTGGTGGGATTGGCGGGTATTTTCTAACATATAAACCCCTGTCCACGAAACGACGCTCGAACTCCAGCACCGTAGCTCCCAAGGAGCTCAGGGTACTCTCTGGCGAGTCCGTCTCCAACTCAGCCAGATCCGCATCCCCCTCTGAGTCGAACATTGGTTCGAAGAGGGAAGCATTTGCGGAGGGGTTCCCTCCCAGGGGCCTGGTCGATATGACGGCAGAACTTATTTGAGTAACGCACTCACCACCCGCTTCGGCTCTTGCCGAGTTGTCCATAGCATCCATAACATCCATATTATTGGTCGTCTGTTTTGGAGCAAGTGCGTCCATTTGGTGGCCTGGTCCAGGTACTCAGTTGCTTTGCTTTTCCTCTTTCCTCCAGTTGGGTTTATTGGCTTCACTGAATTAAGGCACGATCACAGTTGATTATATTGCATTATTTGCAATTATTTGGCACATATTGTTTATTTAGTTTCCATTTAATTTAGTCCCGGTTTAAACATGTATTTTAATACATTTAAAGTTCCACATAAAACAACAAAAAACACAAGTCACTTTTTTTTTCGATGTAATTAGATGCGCGTGCACGCCTACGATGCGCACACTCGCCCGCCAGCTTTGCTACTGGCGGAGTTTATTTCCAGCTTTTCTTATTACCAGTACTTCGGCAATTTACATTTAAGCTTAACTAACAACAATAATGTTCTTTTGAATTTTTGCGGGCAATTGACATTAACATTACATTAACATTAACATCTACAGACATGTTTACATTCTATCAGTATTACAGTCTGGCAGCCCTATTTTGACATTCGCAATAATTGACGTACATTTATACAAACAAAGAGATAAGTATTAGACAAATTGCAACATTAATGACATTTATAGGCTAATTTAATTCTATTTATTTTCTATTTCAGGTACTGGAGGATCATCGTCGTCGTCTGGAGCAGTGTGGATGGCACAGGGCGCATCCGCCTCAGCGCTGGATGTGCAAGTGTGTATGATGCAGCAGATCACGCATCTGCGGCATCGGAATTGGCAGGGGCAGGATCCAGGAGTTGGCGTGGATGGTGATGGTGTTTGGCGAGCGACTCTGGTCCGGCCGCCCACGCCGTCTCTACCTGGAGAAATGGAGATTGACACTGGTCCGGCCAATCGGGGTGCGTTGACCAGTGGAAATGGCCGCAGTGGAGATGGCCGCATATGAGTGCGGATTGGCTGCATCCGAGTGGCTGCTGGTCCGGCCACCCCGGATGCACTGTCGATGAAGATGGAGATGGAGCGCTGGCCATTGGTGTCTGTATTGGCTGGCCTCGTCGTTGGATTGCTGCTGCTGTTTTGTGATGATGGCGTAACGTCACGGCCATCGGTTGCTGGCAGCGTTGTCGGAGGGGCGTCCAAATTGGGCCCAACTTGCAACAAAATGTTGCGGTTGGTGGCGAGGCAGGTACTGGAGAGGCTGATCTGTGAGTGTATTGAAGGTAAGTGTGATTAGTAGAAGTATTGGCTATTTTGTGTTGATGCGTGAATTGATGTTTTTTTCTTCTTTTAGCGGCAGCCTGGATGTTGTTGGCGACGACGATAGGGTCTTCAAATTTCGCCCATTTGGCAGGAATTGGATGGCGAATTTGGTGTGGCAACTGCTGGAGAGGCAGATCTATCGGAGGCGTGGCAGGTACGTATGTTTTGAGTGAGTTTGGACCATTTTGTGTTGATGTGTGTATTGACGTCATTTTGGTTTGTTTACAGTGGCTGCTCTGGACCTGTGCGGTGGATTGTCAGGAGCGTCGTCAATAAATCCCAAAATGTCGTCCAATTGGCATCAGATGTGTGGTGTTGATGACGGGGCAGCTGCTGGAGGGGCAGATCTGTCGGAGGCGTGGCAGGTACGAGTGATTATTTTGAGTTTTGTCCATATTGTGTTGATGTGTGTATTGACGTCATTTTGTATTATTTCAGTGGCTGCTCAGGACCGACTTTTGGGCTCATCAAAAGTAGTCAGAGTAGTAGCTATCGTAGTCGTCTAGGATATCCGCTATCTCGTCGTCAACTGAATCGTCGTCCGTCCACTGGTCGTCGCCATCGTCGCTGAGTGCTTCGCAGTCCATATCAGAGTCCTCCGATACGGCTGCGGCGTCAGGTTGTGAATTGGCGGCGGGCCTTGTAGGTGTTGGTGCTGCTGCTGGTGCTGGTGCTGCTGCTGGTGTCTGTGTTGGAGGATTGGCCACTGCTGAGCCACTGCCCTTTGACTCCGTCAGGCTTGCAATTAATGTGGTAAGTTCTTGCAGTCTTTTCTCCAAGTTTTCTATTTTGACGGCGTACTCTTTTAAGGTTTCCACACACTTGCCATCGCATTGGATGGCTGGCTGCTGCTGATGCTGGGGATTTCTTGGCGTCTGGAAACGATTTGGAGTTGGCTGCACCCGTTGATCGCGCTGGCATTGGCGCCCCTTGGCCTGTGGCTGGGAATGATGGCCGCGGTGCTGGTGCTGCTGCTGGTGCTGCCGACCCAAATTGTGACCGCGCTGCTGCTGTTTTTGTTTATGTTGATGCTGCTGCTCTTCCCTTAGCTTTTGCTGGATCTTGGCCAGATGATTTTCGGCCGGATTGGCTTGCGCACCTCGGCTATACAAGGGCCTGCGGGTGTTGGGCGTTGCTGCTGCTGCTGCAGCTGGTGTTGGTGCTGCTTTGGCACCTTGTCTGCCGCTTGAATGCTGCTGTTGCTGTTGGTGTTGTGGCCGCTTCTTCTGAGATGACTGCTGTTGCTTGGGGGCGGGGATATGAGGCTGCTGTTGTTGGGAAGGACGACGACTGCTCGTCGGCTGTTGCCGTTCTGCCGCTCGTGGCTGCTGCTGCTGCTCAGCATTCCCGGACCGCAACACCCTGCTGTAGGAAGGCCTGCTATTACCTCTGGTGCCTGTGTTTGCTGTCTGCTGTTGTTGCTGGGATTGGGATTGGCGACTCGGCTGCTGAGTTTGTGGACGTTGTTGGACAGTTGGCTGCTGTGGCTGCTGTGGCTGCTGGCGTTGCTGTTGGTAATGCTGCCTTTGCTGCTCAGCGATGATCCGGTTTGCCCTTAACTGGCTGCGAGCCTTTTTGTAGGCGGGACAACCCTTGTAGCAGCTCACGTGCTTGCCGCTACAATTGGCGCATTTAGGATCCTCCTGCCTGGGTTTCCTGCATGCTGTTGTGGGGTGATCTCCTGCGCATTTCATGCACTTGTATGGCCGTCTGCAGTAGTTTTTTGTATGCCCAAACTCCTGGCACCGATGGCATTGTGCTGGATCGCGTGGCTTGGCCTGTCTCACTATGGAGACGCATTGATTGGCC
The DNA here is from genome assembly GCF_003286085.1 of Drosophila persimilis. NCBI lineage: Eukaryota > Metazoa > Arthropoda > Insecta > Diptera > Drosophilidae > Drosophila > Drosophila persimilis. Next base: position 5,643 of record NW_020825682.1, read on the forward strand.
AGGTTTTTAATGTCAAGAATTGCCTCATGGCCACCATCCGCCTTGGGCTGAATTTCGACCTCAAAAATATTTAGAGGCCTCCCATTAAAACGATGTTTTAATCCTCGGATAAACCTCGCAGTAAATCCGAGTCGTTCAAGCTCCTCAGAGATCCAGCTGCTGGGCGTGGTGTGGTGTAAGTGTCGCACTATTACACGATAGCCCCTTTCGCTGCGCGGCTGGTGTGTGTGCAATTGGGTGCTGTCTTCAGCTAGGGCGTTCTGAATGGCGTTGTATGTTAAAATGTCGTCGCAGTGGACTCTAAGTCCACTGTTGGCCATCGATTTCGTTGTGAATTTCCCCACATTTGGATTTGTTGTCAATTTGTTAATCAGGGGTACAATTGCAGGCACCAGGGGCAGGAAGATTGTTGGGACCTTGGTGCTGCGTAATGACTGTTGGACGGGCGTTATATTTATGCTAATGTCTGGCTGATGTTGCGGCTGATGGTTGTCCGTCTCCATCTGTTGGCTTTCAGCCTCTATCCTTTGGGGCTCCCTATGTTGGACCACCGGAACCGGAACCACACTATTTGACGGTGTGCGTATTTGCCCAGCATCTGACTCCATCTGTCGGGTCTCATGATGCAGCCTTTTCGCGAATTGGCTCTTGAACATGGGCGTGTCCAGAGTGAGGCAGGTGAAGTCATCGTCATCTGTATCCGTTTCGATCGCCGCGCATCTTCTTTTGAGCGGCGAGCGAAACGAATCTGTAGTCAGGTTATCCTTTGCTATAGGGGTAAGGGGCAGGGGCGAGGGCATTTCATTGGCCAGTAGCGGGGGAACGCTAATTAGCCATTCCTTTACCAGTTGTGTTCTGGTACTAGGCTTTGTCTGTATATTTTGTTCGTCCGCCTGAGTCAGAGTAGGCAGCAAGCATTTTCTGCTTCTGCTAGAATTATTGCGTTCAGCTGTCGTCAAACTTTGTTGCTGTTGCTGGTCATTGTTTTTCTTTATGCCGTTTACAGTTTCGGTTTTGTTATTGGCGTAGGTCAGGCTAGCTTCGTTCTTGTATGTGTTTGTGTTTTGGTTCGGCGGGAGAGAGCAAGCATCTCTCTTTTTGTCATAAGTGTGTGAGGGCAAACGCTTTGGGGCTTGATGTGACGAGCCTCCGTTTTGATTGTGCGCCGAGGGTTCGGCTGCCGAGAGAGCGCAAGCGTCGCTCTCTCTGATGCTTGTGTGAGTTGTTTGCTTGTTTTTGTTTTCGCTAATGTTTTGGCGCGAAAACATATGGGCATAACATTTGTTCTTGTTTTGTTTATGTGCACTTAAATGCTCTTTGGTAAGAGCGAAAGCGCCGCTATTTTGGGAACCCGTTGCACTTTCGCTGGGGGCTATTTTTGTCTGCGTGTTTGTACGTGTATTTGATGGCGGTTTTTCTTGTATGTTGGCGTCTGTTTTTTGTGGGATTGGCGGGTATTTTCTAACATATAAACCCCTGTCCACGAAACGACGCTCGAACTCCAGCACCGTAGCTCCCAAGGAGCTCAGGGTACTCTCTGGCGAGTCCGTCTCCAACTCAGCCAGATCCGCATCCCCCTCTGAGTCGAACATTGGTTCGAAGAGGGAAGCATTTGCGGAGGGGTTCCCTCCCAGGGGCCTGGTCGATATGACGGCAGAACTTATTTGAGTAACGCACTCACCACCCGCTTCGGCTCTTGCCGAGTTGTCCATAGCATCCATAACATCCATTTTGTTGGTCGTCAGATTTGGAGCAAGTGCGTCCATTTGGTGGCCTGGTCCAGGTACTCAGTAGCTTGCTTTTTCTTCCTCTTTCCTCAGTTGGGTTTATTGGCTTCCCTGAATTAAGGCACGATCACAGATGATTATATTGCATTATTTGCAATTATTTGGCACATATTGTTTATTTAGTTTCCATTTAATTTAATCCCGGTTTAAACATGTATTTTAATACATTTAAAGTTCCACATAAAACAACAAAACACAAGTCACTTTTTTTTTTTTTTTTTCGATGTAATTAGATGCGCGTGCACGCCTACGATGCGCACACTCGCCCGCCAGCTTTGCTACTGGCGGAGTTTATTTCCAGCTTTTCTTATTACCAGTACTTCGGCAATTTACATTTAAGCTTAACTTACAACAATGATGTGATTTTTTAAAATTGGCGGGCTGTTAACATTAACATTAGCATTACAGTAGCATTACATTAACATTAACATTAAAACATGAAACTAATGGTCTGGCAGCCCTTATGTGTCAATCACAGGATTAACGTACATAAATCAGCAGGTGGTCACAAACAGATAAGTATTGACAATATTGAACAATTATTTACATTTTAATTTAATTTAATTCTATTTTATTTCTATTTGCAGGTACTGGATCATCGTCGTCGTCTGGAGCAGAGTGGATGGCACGGTGCGCAACCGTACGGCGCTGGATGAGCGCGTGTGTAAGGTGCGGCAGGAGACGTGGACAATGCACAGCGCCGTGCAGAGTGGATGGAGCGATCGCCGTGGTCCTCCAGGTGGCCCGGGATTCGGCCAGATTTGTGTGGCGATGGTTGCCAGCAGCCATGAAGTGCAGGAAAACCACCCCTGCGTGGATTCGGATGCGCCATGTGTGCGGCGCAAGCGTGTCCAAATTGGCATTCATAGCCAACCAGCAGCCGTGATGACTCTCGTCCGCGGAGCCCTTCTGGAGGCCGGATGCCGTGGTGACGCCCATGAGAAAGGATCAGAGGAGCAACTAGGGGTGTCGCCCGGTGTCGCAAGCGTGTTTGTACACGCTTCAGGTGAGTTTTGTGCCGTTTTATATTACTCTGTGGAGGGGATAATTTTGCAAATTTTAATGTCATTTTTACATTTACCAGGTACAACGACAATGTCCACCACAGGAACATTGGACTTGCTGCGGCCGGATTGCGGCGTCCCAGTGAGCGGCGCCTTGCTGCACCAAAGTGCGGAGTCACTGTGGCGGTGTGCGCAATGTGCCGGCCGGCATCATCGTCGTTGTTGTGGTCATCGTCATCTGAGATGGATTGGACATCGGTGATGATTTGGACGTCGTCGTCGTCGTCATCTGAGATGATTAGGACGTCGTCGTCGTCGTCGTCGTCGACCACCCGTTCAAGGCGCCGTCGGACTTGCTCCAGTCCGTGGTCCAGAAGTGCCTCTTGCGGATTGCGTCGATGGCTGTCGTCCAGGGTGCGTGAGCTGCTGCTTGCAGCCCGTGTCTGGCAACGATGATGTGACGTCTGCCGGTTGCTGCTCGCCAGAATTTGCCGTGTCTGCTGCTGAGTCCGCTGCTGCGTCTGCTGCTGCATCTGTTGTTGTGTCTGCTGCTGAGTCCGCTGCTGCGTCTGCTGCTGGGTCCGCTGCTGCGTCTGCTGCTGCATCTGCTGCTGAGTCTGCTGCTGCGTCTGCTGCTGAGTCTGCTGCTGCGTCTGCTGCTGCGTCGCTGGATCGGGATCCCCCTCGTAATCTGGCAGGATTATCCTTTGGACAGAAAGTGGCTGGCCAAAGATAAGAGCCACTATTCTTTCTCGGGGAGTTTGGCCGCTGAGGTATCGTTTTCTGAAGCAATTTATCATCGATTCGTTGAACCTTTCGGGGTTCGGATTGATGATATTTTGTTGTTGGATTCTTCTTAATTGCCTGGCGTCTGATTCCTCCTGTCTCTTTCTTTTCAGCTCCTCCTCTTCGAGACGGACCAGCGTTGGAAGCGATTCCTCGGAGATGGCCGGATCTGGATGTTGATGATGATGGCTGCTCCGATCCTGATTTTGAGGCTGCAGCGGGCGGAAGTGTTGGAGCAGCTGTTGCAGATAGCGTGGCCTCTGCAATCGCTGTGGTTCATACGGCTGCAGTAATAGTTTCCGAGCCTCCGGATTGACATGGCAAGCCAAGGAGTTGGCGAAGCGCCCACTTGCCGCATGGAACACTTCGTCGATTGTGTCTAGATTGTGAGTCTGTCTTATGGCATCGTTCCTGGTGAACCTTGTCGCCTTCATTGCCCGTCTAATAATTTTATTTTGTAGGCTTTGCACCCGTCGCAGCTGGGAATCGGATGTAAGTGCGCCCCAAACCGGAAGACCATATTGCCAAATGGGCATGATGAGCTGCTTGATGACTATAGCCTTGGTTTCGCTTGGCAGCCGGCTTTTTGGGCCAGCAAGCCAGTCCAGTTTGGCCGCTCTTGATCGGAGTTTTGTGCAGATCCTCGTGATGTGTGAGCTTAGGGTGAGTTTTTTGTCCAATTTTATGCCCAGATATGTGTGTGATTTGGCAAGTGGCACAGCCTGTCCATTTATAGTCGGCGTTTGCCTTAAGTCCGTTGATCTAATTGTCCTCAGTGTGAATAATACATGTCCGGTTTTTTTCGCATTTATGTTAATGCACCACTTCTTGGCCCATATAGAGAAGTGAGTCAGGTATCTTTGGATATATTTGACTGCCACATTTGGGATTGCAGATGCGCTCATTATCACCGTGTCGTCGGCATACGTGGACAGCAGCATTGATTCCCGTTCTGGATGGAAGCCAGTGCTGTCCTGGATGAGGTGAGGCATTGGCATGTCCGAGGCATAGATTGTGTATAGGATTGGCCCAAGTACACTACCCTGCGGGACTCCAGCTGATATTTTTCCGATCCTTGACAGTTCCTCGTCTCCGCAGCTCACACAAAAAGTGCGTTCAGCCAGGTAGCTCTCCAGAATGCAGTACAAATTTAAAGGCAGCAGCTTCATCAACTTGTACAGCAGCCCTTCATGCCATACTCGGTCGAAAGCTTCGGAAATGTCCAGGAAAATTGCCGAGCAAACTTGTTTTTTCTCATACGCCTTGAGGATGTATTGAGTGACTCGAGCCAGCTGCTGTTCAGTGCCATGCTCCCGCCGAAATCCAAATTGGTAATTGGGTACTGCCTTGGCAAAATTCTCCACCTCAAACAGTCTCGCCATCAGCAATTTTTCAAAGATCTTTGAAAGGCCAGATAATAGACTGATTGGCCGGTAGGAACACATGTCTGCTGTGTTTTTGCCCGGTTTTAGAATCATTTTAATCTGGGCATGTTTCCACTGACTTGGAAAGTGGCCCAGCCTGAAAATGGAGTTATATATTAGTATTAAATATAATAGCGCTTTTTTTGGCAAATTTTTAATCAGTTTGTTATTGATTTTGTCTCCCCCAGGTGATTTGGACAGCTCCAATGCATCCACAATCTGCATCAGCTCAGGCAGTGTGACTGGTCTGAAGGGAATCCTGGTTTCCTGGTCCGGTTGTAGCTGCTTCTGCCGTTTTGACTGCTCACGCTCTCTATTGATTGCGGCCCGCTCTTCATCTGAATTGGACAGTATCGGGCTGAATCTCTCCTCCAGGTGAGTAGCAAAGGCATCGGCTGTCTCAGCTGTTGACTTTGTCCACGAGACACTTGCCTTGCCTCCAGTCATAGTTGGCAGCCTCAGTGGCCAGTTTGGCTGCGGCTGTCTTTTGATTGTGCTGGTCAATTTCCAAAGTTTCTGCATTTGATAGCGGTCTTTGTTGTCAATCCCTGTGAACAGTTTGTTGATGTTTTTGTTTTTCAGGATTGTGAGCCCCTTGTTAAGACGATTTTGCGCCGCCCTGTAGTTTCGTCTGGCTTCGATGGTGCGGGTTGCCAGCCAGATCCTCTTGCACTGCTGTTTGATGGAGAGCAGCTCGCTTGTAGCCTCGTCCAGCTTAAGGTGATGGTGCCGGTGATGTTGCTGTGACCGCTGCTGATGATGATGCTGACGCTGCTGTGGCCATCTTCGATGAGTGTTTGGATGCTGCTGTTGATGTTGTGTTGTTGCTGCTGCTGCTGCTACCCGTATATTGTTCAAAAACAAGTCAACGACGTCATCAATGTCCTGCGCTATCCTAATCTCGGTGTTGAGATTGATCAACCGTTCCAGCGACTTTTGGAACAGGCTGATATTGGCACGTGCTGGGAGCAGATGTTTCCTGACTGTGGGCGTAGGATGTCTACGTCCACCGCTGCCGATCGTCAACTCCACCCTGAGCAGCAAGTGATCAGAGTCCAAATCCGAGCTTGAACGGATACTCAGGTGAGTGTCGTTGATTCCTTTGTAGATTCCAAAGTCAATCGCTGATGGTCTCTTTTTTTTATCGTAGGGATAGTGTGTGGCACCACCGGTGGCCAGCAAATTGCAGCCGTTGTTGGTGTGTACAGCCTCCATCAGTGCTTTCCCTCTGGCGCATCCACGGGCATTTCCCCACCACATATGCTTCGCGTTCCAGTCACCGCATACAAGGAAGCCGGATGCTGTTTCTTCGACGCAGAGTTCTTCAAAATGTCTTATCAATCCAGTAAAATGGGCAGGCGCCCACTTTAATACAGGCGGACAGTGGATCGGCGCAAAAATAATTCCCTTTTTATTTTCCTTTTCAGTGAAGACGATGACAGGTGCACTCTGGATGAATGGCTTTGAAATTGGCTGCAGAGCAGAGTGGGTGACATCGTCCCGGACCAGGATGGCTACTCCCCCTCTGCGATCGTTTGCCGGATTTTGTGCAGTGTAAGTGTGGAATCCGCTCACAGAGACGGCCCTTGTGCGTGTTTCGATGACCATCATTAATTGTATTTTTTCCCTTTTCAGGAAAACTTCGACCTCGTTCAACTTGTTTGTCACACCACACGCGTTCCAGAAGGCAATTTTAAAAGTGTTGCCGTTCTGGCTGACGCTGTGGGTGGAAATAGTCTGTACTGGATTGACTTTTTGGTTTGACAGGCCGTTCGGGACTGGACTAAACATAAAAGGCATCATTGGCGGAGGACAGGGCCATGTCCAAAGAGTTTGGTGAACTGCTATTTGTTGTTTTGCTTGTCTTATTTGTATTGATGTTTATTAATTTAACTATTGCAGAAAATAGACTATCGATTTTGGCCTCAAGTCTTGAGAGAAATTCTGCATTTTCTTTATGGGCATGGGACTGGAAATTTGCAGGGAGAGTTTTTTGCTGTTCTTGTTGCTGCTGGTGGTGGTGCTGCTGCTGCTCATCCCTCAACTTCTGTTGGAACTTGGCCAAATGATTTTCGGCCGGATTGGCTTGAGCACCTCGGCTATACAAGGGCCTGCGGGTGTTGGGCGTTGCTGCTGCTATTGGAGTTGGTGCTGCTTTGGCCCCTTGTACAACTCTTGCGCGCTGCTGCCGCTGATGCTGCTGCTGCTGTGGCCGCTTCCTTTGTGATGGCTGTTGCTTCTCAACAGTACGGACATATGGCTGCTGCTGTTGCTGTGGTCGGCGATGCTGCTGTTGGTGATTGTCCGCTCGTGGCTGTTGCTGCTGCTGCTGCTGCTCCTGCTCAGTAATTCCGCTACGTACTACCCGGCTGTACGACGGCCTGCCGCTGCCGCTGATTGTTGCTGGCTGCTGTTGTTGTTGTTGGCGGCCCTGTCGTTGCGTCTGCTGTGACTGCTGCTGATGATGCTGCTGCTGCTGCTGCGTACGCTGGTGTTTGTTGTGTTTCTGTTGTGGGCGTTGCTGCTCGGTTTGCTGCTGTGGCTGCTGGCGTTGCTGTTGATATTGCTGCTCACCGATGAGCCGGTTTGCCCTTAACTGGCTGCGAGCCTTTTTGTAGGCGGCACATTCTTGTAGCAGCTCACGTGCTTGCCGCTTTTTTTTTTTTTTTTTTCGCTTTTTTGGATTTTTCCAAATTATATACCCGCTTTGGGTTGAGGGCTCTCAGTGCTCCATACAGGGGAGGAACTGAGAGGCTGGGGTGTGAGCCGCCAGCAACCAAGCGCGTTGCTTTATTAATTTCTCTTTGTGGGCAGTATATGTCTTAATTTAGTAGATGTACATTTTTGTTTGTTTTTACAATTTAACTTTGAACGGCACTCAAACACACTAGTACATTTAATGGCACAATAATTTACAAACATATAAACTGCAGCAACGTTAAACACTTGTAACCTCTTTTTACACTCAGCAGGGGGGGGGGCAAGGGAAAAAGAAAACGAGAGAGAGATAAACTTTTCGGCACTTTGACGGAGGGACTAAACCACGAACACGACTCGACTCCACAACGTTCACGACACGACTTTTTCTCGTTTGGACAGAGATCCAGACTCGAGACTCGATTCGATGGTGGTGGTGCTGCTGCTGCTCATCCCTCAACTTCTGTTGGAACTTGGCCAAATGATTTTCGGCCGGATTGGCTTGAGCACCTCGGCTATACAAGGGCCTGCGGGTGTTGGGCGTTGCTGCTGCTATTGGAGTTGGTGCTGCTTTGGCCCCTTGTACAACTCTTGCGCGCTGCTGCCGCTGATGCTGCTGCTGCTGTGGCCGCTTCCTTTGTGATGGCTGTTGCTTCTCAACAGTACGGACATATGGCTGCTGCTGTTGCTGTGGTCGGCGATGCTGCTGTTGGTGATTGTCCGCTCGTGGCTGTTGCTGCTGCTGCTGCTGCTCCTGCTCAGTAATTCCGCTACGTACTACCCGGCTGTACGACGGCCTGCCGCTGCCGCTGATTGTTGCTGGCTGCTGTTGTTGTTGTTGGCGGCCCTGTCGTTGCGTCTGCTGTGACTGCTGCTGATGATGCTGCTGCTGCTGCTGCGTACGCTGGTGTTTGTTGTGTTTCTGTTGTGGGCGTTGCTGCTCGGTTTGCTGCTGTGGCTGCTGGCGTTGCTGTTGATATTGCTGCTCACCGATGAGCCGGTTTGCCCTTAACTGGCTGCGAGCCTTTTTGTAGGCGGCACATTCTTGTAGCAGCTCACGTGCTTGCCGCTTTTTTTTTTTTTTTTTCGCTTTTTTGGATTTTTCCAAATTATATACCCGCTTTGGGTTGAGGGCTCTCAGTGCTCCATACAGGGGAGGAACTGAGAGGCTGGGGTGTGAGCCGCCAGCAACCAAGCGCGTTGCTTTATTAATTTCTCTTTGTGGGCAGTATATGTCTTAATTTAGTAGATGTACATTTTTGTTTGTTTTTACAATTTAACTTTGAACGGCACTCAAACACACTAGTACATTTAATGGCACAATAATTTACAAACATATAAACTGCAGCAACGTTAAACACTTGTAACCTCTTTTTACACTCAGCAGGGGGGGGGGCAAGGGAAAAAGAAAACGAGAGAGAGATAAACTTTTCGGCACTTTGACGGAGGGACTAAACCACGAACACGACTCGACTCCACAACGTTCACGACACGACTTTTTCTCGTTTGGACAGAGATCCAGACTCGAGACTCGATTCCACGATCGGGGCAAAAGGCTCCAAAAGTATGAATTGTCAAGAGTCAAGTGTGTGTGTGTGCGGTGAGAGTCAAGAAAGTAAAGTAAAGTGGGGCCACGCTCAAAAGTATGCTGTCCCCTCTTTGTAATTTTCCCTAACTTAAAATTTGATTTGATCCCCTGTGAGTTTGTCAACTTGATGTTTTGTTGGTTGTTGGTCTTCAGTCCCCTCTACTACCCTTGCCGCCTGCTGAGGGCAGACGACTAGGAATGTATCATGTACATGTGGGCGGGCAGTTTATAGGGAACGTAGTGGATATATGCGAAGACTTGCAAATTTGGCTCAATTTAGGCCGTAGTGGTGGGGTGTGGCGGCAACAGGTGCTGATTTGAAAGTCGATTACGATACCGATAATCAATTGTCAGCACCGTTGCCGCCGAAGTTTTATCACAGATTGTATTAATTTTTTTAGTGGGGTGTCGGAGAACCGCACTAATTACGATAGTAACAATAACGGGGGGGAAGAAGGGGTTAAAGAAATGAGATCGAAATGTGCGGAAATGTGCAGTGTTGCAACACGTAGTCAGTTGTGGAAATAAATAAAGAGAAAAGGTAAACAATGCAGGTGCTTTGCGTGGAATACAGAAGGAAATACACTAAATAAGAAGAGACAAGCACTTGCAGAAATAACAATTCAGGTAAGTAGTAGACTGGAGTGGAGACGACGGAAAAACAGGTAATAAAAGAGATACTACACTGGAACAAAGACGAGACAAAACAGGTACAATTGATTTACGTTTACAATATTACAATAAACATAACAATTTAAAATAATGTCTATATCTTTTACTATAATTACAGGGAAGACAAGAAGCATCGGCCGGCATAGCAAAACACAATGCTTGTAAAGACATTGCGTTGCATACCGGCCGACCCCGTCGTCCCCCCTGGTCGTCGAAATTGGCGTCATCCGGAGTCGTCAGTCGTTGCGGCTGTGGCTGCCCTCTTGGAGGACCAGTGGCACTGGTCCGGCCACCAGCTGGGAGCCAGGATTGACGGCACACATATTACTGTGGCGACACGGGTCCGGCCGCCAAAGTGAAATGGGTGTGAGTGTGTGTGTGCGTCGGCAATTGTGGCCCTGATGTAGAGCGAGTGGCACTGGTCCGGCCACCAGCTGTGGGCAAAGGTAAACAATGACACACATAACTCGAACGGCACAGGTCCGGCCGCCCAAGTGTAATGGATGTTTGTGTGTGTGTGTGTCTGAATGGCAGGCGGTAAGTATTTTGAGCGCCCTTTTTAATCGTATGTGTGGCTGGTGGATTTTTCCTTTTCCAGGACCATAAGGCACTCTGAATGTCACGGCACCTGGTTCCAGCAACCAGATGAGGGCAATGGCGGAGAACGACACACCTACTCGAACGGCACAGGTCCGGCCGCCCAAGTGTAATGGATGTGTGTGTGTGTGTGTGTGTGTCTGACTGGCAGGCGGTAAGTATTTAATTGCTTTGATGGCGGCAGCGTCCGTTGTTAATTTTTGTTGTGGCATGCGATTGATATGCATTTGTCCTTTAATCCAGTGCAGTGGCAGAGATGTGTCCAATTAGTACACAGCGTTCCAGGATATCTGGTTGTCAAGATGGTACCTCATGTTGCGGGCGTAGGCCTTAATGTCATCCATGGAGTCGTCATCTGTCCACATCTCATCGTCATCATTTTCTTCATCCGTTTCAGGATCCGTCTCTGGATTGGCGGCTGGCGTTGGCCCTAACGTTTCTTGTGGTGGCTGTGGAGCTGGGGCAACCACTGTTGCTGCTGCCATTGTTGGTGGATTTTCCGATGTCACTGGAACTGCTGGAGTTGCCGTCACTGCCTGGGATTGGATGAGCGAGGTGAGTAGTGACATCATCGCTTCCAGCCTCTTTTCCAATCGCGTCATCCTCTGCGTATTCTCCAACAGTGCCTGGCTGCAGGATCCCTCGCAAGATTGGCGTTTCGGCTGCATCTTCTGCCGGGAGCGGTTGTTGGCAAGCTGCTGCTGCTGCTGCTGTCGCTGTTGTTGTTCGCGCTGCGGCTGCTGTTGCAGCTGCTGTAGCTGCTGCTGCTGTTGTGGTGCCTGGGAACGGCTCAATGGCTGCTCTGGACGTCGTCGCCCAGTGCGTGGGCCAGAGGCAGCAGGCGTCTGTTTTTTTGTAAGTATTGGCTGCTGCTGCTTCTGCTTCTGCTGATGTTGTTGTTGTCCTCTTCGTCGCCCAGGAGAGGAGACATTGAGTGGCGTCCATGCTGCCTGCTGCTGCTGTCCGCGCCAGGGATTGGCTGGCGTTTGAGCTTGCTGTTGCTGCTGCTGTCGGCGCCCTGGATGTGCTGGTGTTGTTCTTGCTGGTGGTGGCTGCTGCTCTGGCAATGGCTGCAGAAGCGAGCTGCGCTTGCGACGCAACTCCTGCATGGCCACTCGGTGGGACAGAAGGCGGCCCCTTGCTGCCTTGAATGCCGGACATCCCTTGTAGGCGCTGATGTGGGCGCCCTGGCAATTGGCGCATTTAGGGGCGTCTGCCCTTGGCTTGGCACATGCCGTGGACGCGTGGGCACCCGCACACTTCATACAGACGAATGAACGCCTGCAGTAGGTGCGGGTGTGCCCGAATGCCTGACATCTGTGGCACTGGGCTGGGTCCACCGGCTTGGCCTGCCTCTCAACGGTCACCAACTGGTTGCCCAGCTGGGTTAATTGGAGGACATCGTGGTGGCTTTCATCCGGCTTGGGGGCTATCTCCAACTCGAACTGGTCGAGTGGCTGTCCATCGGATCTCCCTTTAATGGCTCTAATAAATATAACATAATAACCCAATTCGGCCATCTGATTTTTTATTAGTTGGGTGCTTGTGGAGTGGTGTAGATCTCGCACGACGATCCGTAGCCCACGGTCACTCTTGTGCTGGTGTGTGTAGTGGCCAGTCATCGCCTCGTTGCCGTCGCCATCGCCCAGGATTGCCATGATGGCATCCCTGGTAGCCATGTCGCGGGCCTGGATACGGACACCATTGCGGCTGATGAGCTTGGTGTGATAGCTGCTGTTGCCCACCCTCGGGTCATTCTGCAGCTTGTCCAGAATGGGCATAATGTCGGGGACAGCTGGCAGAATGATGGGGGGGGGAATAATTGTCGTTGGTTGGTGCTGCCGCTGCAGCATCCGAGTTTGTCTGGCATTGGGCATACTCAGGGCGGGCAGCTGGAGCAGCCCAACGCCGCCGCCGCCGCCGCTGCTGCTGTGGGTTCCTGTGCCGCAGCTACTAGTTGCATTTGCAGGTGAGTGAGGTAGAACTAGTGGGGCATTGGCAGGAGCAGGGGTAGGGGCAGGGGTGGGGGCAGGGGCATTTTGTGTAATTGTCCGCTGATGTTGTTGCTGTTGCTGGTTTGATTGTTGGTGATGGAGATGGTTTTGAATTTGGGGGATATGGGATTTGCTTGCCTGTTGGTTACTTTCCCGGAGGCGTCGTTTGGCCGATGCATAATTGGCATCCAAATTGTCGTCGTCGTCATCGTCATCAAACTCAACAACCATATCATCACTGTCATCATCGTCGTCATCATCATCCACCTCGGCGCGGACGCGCTTCAGTGGCGAACGGGCCGCTGCAGCAGAGGTGGATGGGATATCATCGGTATTGGCTGTGTTTGTTGCTATTGGCTGATGTTGTTGTTGTTGTTGATGTGTTTGCTGCTGCTGATGTTCCTCTGGCGGCGGTGGTGGGGGGGGGTCCGCCTGTTAGCATTGCTGTTAACAGGCATCGTCTGGCTGCCGACGTAATTGCAGTTGTCGTTTTTGTGTTTGATGTCGCTGTTTGTGTGCTGATGTATGTCATCATTGTATTTGTGGTTGTGGTATTGGCTGTGTGCATTGCATTTGGAACCGCTGCTGTGGCCGATCGAGCGGGGTTTGTGCCATGGCTATGGTTCGAGTTCGAACTCGCTCCCGAACGGGCACTCGAACACGAATCTTTTGTTGGCTGCTGTTCGTGTAGGGGCTGCTCGAGTGCCCTCTCGTACTGTCGCTGGTACGAGGTCGTTACCCGCTCACTCTTTGCACTCTCTCTCGCTCCTTGCTGTTTCCGGCTCTCTCCACACGAAGCATCGGCATACGGTGCATCGATACGTGTATGTGTGTGTTGGAGTGTGGGAAGCGGAATTATTGGCGCGCTCGGTACCGCTAGGCTTGGCTTGGCTTGGCATAGCGGTGCTTGACATTGCGGTGCTTTGGCTGACGCCGCTGCCGCTGCCGACGCCGCCAATGCCTCAAGCCGGCGACTACCGCTGCTGCTGCTGCTGATGTTCTGCTGCAGCTGCTGCTGCTGGCGTTCCTGGGTATGGACCGCCTCCACCCAATCGCCGATCTGGAACTGCTCCTGGCTGGTGAGATTGGGAATGGCCGCCCAGCTGTTGGGGCAGGGCAGGTCGGGGATGGGGCTTGTGGCCGGAGTGGCGGTGATGGTGGTGTCGGCATTTGTGGTCCTCACATACCCGGTAATGGTGGCTGGAGCCGGTCTAGAAATTGGAGGAAGTGCCTCCAACCAGGTGGCGGAGTCGGTGGATTGGCGTCTCAGTATCGCTGCGTTTGCCCCGGCGCCGGTGGCTGTGCTGTCGGCGCTGGCTTCGCCGTCGGCGGCGCTGTCGGAGCTGGCAGTGGAAATGGCTGATTTGGGGCGATCCCTGGCTGTGACGCCGTGTGGTCCTCGTCGTCGTCGTCCTCTTCTGGCAGTGGATCCGCGTGGCATAGCTGCGCTGGATTGGCTTTGGTTGGATTTGGTAATAAATTTTTCGACCGACGCGAGTGGAGATTTTGTCAAGTCAGATTGATTCACACAGTTTTTTCGCTTTTTTGGATTTTTCCAATTATATACCCGCTTTGGGTTGAGGGCTCTCAGTGCTCCATACAGGGGAGGAACTGAGAGGCTGGGGTGTGAGCCGCCAGCAACCAAGCGCGTTGCTTTATTAATTTCTCTTTGTGGGCAGTATATGTCTTAATTTAGTAGATGTACATTTTTGTTTGTTTTTACAATTTAACTTTGAACGGCACTCAAACACACTAGTACATTTAATGGCACAATAATTTACAAACATATAAACTGCAGCAACGTTAAACACTTGTAACCTCTTTTTACACTCAGCAGGGGGGGGGGGGGGGGCAAGGGAAAAAGAAAACGAGAGAGAGCTAAACTTTTCGGCACTTTGACGGAGGGACTAAACCACGAACACGACTCGACTCCACAACGTTCACGACACGACTTTTTCTCGTTTGGACAGAGATCCAGACTCGAGACTCGATTCCACGATCGGGGCAAAAGGCTCCAAAAGTATGAATTGTCAAGAGTCAAGTGTGTGTGTGTGCGGTGAGAGTCAAGAAAGTAAAGTAAAGTGGGGCCACGCTCAAAAGTATGCTGTCTCCTCCCTGAAATTCTCCCTAACTTAAAATTTGATTTGATCCCCTGTGAGTTTGTCAACTTGATGTTTTGTTGGTTGTTGGTCTTCAGTCCCCTCTACTACCCTTGCCGCCTGCTGAGGGCAGACGACTAGGAATGTATCATGTACATGTGGGCGGGCAGTTTATAGGGAACGTAGTGGTTTTATGCGAAGACTTGCATATTTGGCTCAATTTAGGCCGTAGTGGGGGGGTGTGGCGGCAACTGATGCTGATTTGAAAGTCGATTACGATACCGATAATCAATTGTCAGCACCGTTGCCGCCGAAGTTTTATCACAGATTGTAATGATTTTTTTAGTGGGGTGTCGGAGAACCGCACTAATTACGATAGTAACAATAAGGGGGGGGAAGAAGGGGTTAAAGAAATGAGATCGAAATGTGCAGGAAATGTGCAGTGTTGCAACACGTAGTCAGTTGGGGAAATAGATAAAGAGAAAAGGTAAACAATGCAGGTGCTTTGCGTGGAAAACAGAAGGAAATACACTAAATAAAGAGAGACAAGCACTTGCAGAAATAACAATACAGGTAAGTAGTAGACTGGAGTGGAGACGACGGAAAAACAGGTAATAAAAGAGATACTACACTGGAACAAAGACGAGACAAAACAGGTACAATTGATTTACGTTTACAATATTACAATAAACATAACAATTTAAAATAATGTCTATATCTTTTACTATAATTACAGGGAAGACAAGAAGCATCGGCCGGCATAGCAAAACACAATGCTTGTAAAGACATTGCGTTGCATACCGGCCGACCCCGTCGTCCCCCCTGGTCGTCGAAATTGGCGTCATCCGGAGTCGTCAGTCGTTGCGGCTGTGGCTGCCCTCTTGGAGGACCAGTGGCACTGGTCCGGCCACCAGCTGGGAGCCAGGATTGACGGCACACATATTACTGTGGCGACACGGGTCCGGCCGCCAAAGTGAAATGGGTGTGAGTGTGTGTGTGCGTCGGCAATTGTGGCCCTGATGTAGAGCGAGTGGCACTGGTCCGGCCACCAGCTGTGGGCAAAGGTAAACAATGACACACATAACTCGAACGGCACAGGTCCGGCCGCCCAAGTGTAATGGATGTTTGTGTGTGTGTGTGTCTGAATGGCAGGCGGTAAGTATTTTGAGCGCCCTTTTTAATCGTATGTGTGGCTGGTGGATTTTTCCTTTTCCAGGACCATAAGGCACTCTGAATGTCACGGCACCTGGTTCCAGCAACCAGATGAGGGCAATGGCGGAGAACGACACACCTACTCGAACGGCACAGGTCCGGCCGCCCAAGTGTAATGGATGTGTGTGTGTGTGTGTGTGTGTCTGACTGGCAGGCGGTAAGTATTTAATTGCTTTGATGGCGGCAGCGTCCGTTGTTAATTTTTGTTGTGGCATGCGATTGATATGCATTTGTCCTTTAATCCAGTGCAGTGGCAGAGATGTGTCCAATTAGTACACAGCGTTCCAGGATATCTGGTTGTCAAGATGGTACCTCATGTTGCGGGCGTAGGCCTTAATGTCATCCATGGAGTCGTCATCTGTCCACATCTCATCGTCATCATTTTCTTCATCCGTTTCAGGATCCGTCTCTGGATTGGCGGCTGGCGTTGGCCCTAACGTTTCTTGTGGTGGCTGTGGAGCTGGGGCAACCACTGTTGCTGCTGCCATTGTTGGTGGATTTTCCGATGTCACTGGAACTGCTGGAGTTGCCGTCACTGCCTGGGATTGGATGAGCGAGGTGAGTAGTGACATCATCGCTTCCAGCCTCTTTTCCAATCGCGTCATCCTCTGCGTATTCTCCAACAGTGCCTGGCTGCAGGATCCCTCGCAAGATTGGCGTTTCGGCTGCATCTTCTGCCGGGAGCGGTTGTTGGCAAGCTGCTGCTGCTGCTGCTGTCGCTGTTGTTGTTCGCGCTGCGGCTGCTGTTGCAGCTGCTGTAGCTGCTGCTGCTGTTGTGGTGCCTGGGAACGGCTCAATGGCTGCTCTGGACGTCGTCGCCCAGTGCGTGGGCCAGAGGCAGCAGGCGTCTGTTTTTTTGTAAGTATTGGCTGCTGCTGCTTCTGCTTCTGCTGATGTTGTTGTTGTCCTCTTCGTCGCCCAGGAGAGGAGACATTGAGTGGCGTCCATGCTGCCTGCTGCTGCTGTCCGCGCCAGGGATTGGCTGGCGTTTGAGCTTGCTGTTGCTGCTGCTGTCGGCGCCCTGGATGTGCTGGTGTTGTTCTTGCTGGTGGTGGCTGCTGCTCTGGCAATGGCTGCAGAAGCGAGCTGCGCTTGCGACGCAACTCCTGCATGGCCACTCGGTGGGACAGAAGGCGGCCCCTTGCTGCCTTGAATGCCGGACATCCCTTGTAGGCGCTGATGTGGGCGCCCTGGCAATTGGCGCATTTAGGGGCGTCTGCCCTTGGCTTGGCACATGCCGTGGACGCGTGGGCACCCGCACACTTCATACAGACGAATGAACGCCTGCAGTAGGTGCGGGTGTGCCCGAATGCCTGACATCTGTGGCACTGGGCTGGGTCCACCGGCTTGGCCTGCCTCTCAACGGTCACCAACTGGTTGCCCAGCTGGGTTAATTGGAGGACATCGTGGTGGCTTTCATCCGGCTTGGGGGCTATCTCCAACTCGAACTGGTCGAGTGGCTGTCCATCGGATCTCCCTTTAATGGCTCTAATAAATATAACATAATAACCCAATTCGGCCATCTGATTTTTTATTAGTTGGGTGCTTGTGGAGTGGTGTAGATCTCGCACGACGATCCGTAGCCCACGGTCACTCTTGTGCTGGTGTGTGTAGTGGCCAGTCATCGCCTCGTTGCCGTCGCCATCGCCCAGGATTGCCATGATGGCATCCCTGGTAGCCATGTCGCGGGCCTGGATACGGACACCATTGCGGCTGATGAGCTTGGTGTGATAGCTGCTGTTGCCCACCCTCGGGTCATTCTGCAGCTTGTCCAGAATGGGCATAATGTCGGGGACAGCTGGCAGAATGATGGGGGGGGGAATAATTGTCGTTGGTTGGTGCTGCCGCTGCAGCATCCGAGTTTGTCTGGCATTGGGCATACTCAGGGCGGGCAGCTGGAGCAGCCCAACGCCGCCGCCGCCGCCGCTGCTGCTGTGGGTTCCTGTGCCGCAGCTACTAGTTGCATTTGCAGGTGAGTGAGGTAGAACTAGTGGGGCATTGGCAGGAGCAGGGGTAGGGGCAGGGGTGGGGGCAGGGGCATTTTGTGTAATTGTCCGCTGATGTTGTTGCTGTTGCTGGTTTGATTGTTGGTGATGGAGATGGTTTTGAATTTGGGGGATATGGGATTTGCTTGCCTGTTGGTTACTTTCCCGGAGGCGTCGTTTGGCCGATGCATAATTGGCATCCAAATTGTCGTCGTCGTCATCGTCATCAAACTCAACAACCATATCATCACTGTCATCATCGTCGTCATCATCATCCACCTCGGCGCGGACGCGCTTCAGTGGCGAACGGGCCGCTGCAGCAGAGGTGGATGGGATATCATCGGTATTGGCTGTGTTTGTTGCTATTGGCTGATGTTGTTGTTGTTGTTGATGTGTTTGCTGCTGCTGATGTTCCTCTGGCGGCGGTGGTGGGGGGGGTCCGCCTGTTAGCATTGCTGTTAACAGGCATCGTCTGGCTGCCGACGTAATTGCAGTTGTCGTTTTTGTGTTTGATGTCGCTGTTTGTGTGCTGATGTATGTCATCATTGTATTTGTGGTTGTGGTATTGGCTGTGTGCATTGCATTTGGAACCGCTGCTGTGGCCGATCGAGCGGGGTTTGTGCCATGGCTATGGTTCGAGTTCGAACTCGCTCCCGAACGGGCACTCGAACACGAATCTTTTGTTGGCTGCTGTTCGTGTAGGGGCTGCTCGAGTGCCCTCTCGTACTGTCGCTGGTACGAGGTCGTTACCCGCTCACTCTTTGCACTCTCTCTCGCTCCTTGCTGTTTCCGGCTCTCTCCACACGAAGCATCGGCATACGGTGCATCGATACGTGTATGTGTGTGTTGGAGTGTGGGAAGCGGAATTATTGGCGCGCTCGGTACCGCTAGGCTTGGCTTGGCTTGGCATAGCGGTGCTTGACATTGCGGTGCTTTGGCTGACGCCGCTGCCGCTGCCGACGCCGCCAATGCCTCAAGCCGGCGACTACCGCTGCTGCTGCTGCTGATGTTCTGCTGCAGCTGCTGCTGCTGGCGTTCCTGGGTATGGACCGCCTCCACCCAATCGCCGATCTGGAACTGCTCCTGGCTGGTGAGATTGGGAATGGCCGCCCAGCTGTTGGGGCAGGGCAGGTCGGGGATGGGGCTTGTGGCCGGAGTGGCCGGTGATGGTGGTGTCGGCATTTGTGGTCCTCACATACCCGGTAATGGTGGCTGGAGCCGGTCTAGAAATTGGAGGAAGTGCCTCCAACCAGGTGGCGGAGTCGGTGGATTGGCGTCTCAGTATCGCTGCGTTTGCCCCGGCGCCGGTGGCTGTGCTGTCGGCGCTGGCTTCGCCGTCGGCGGCGCTGTCGGAGCTGGCAGTGGAAATGGCTGATTTGGGGCGATCCCTGGCTGTGACGCCGTGTGGTCCTCGTCGTCGTCGTCCTCTTCTGGCAGTGGATCCGCGTGGCATAGCTGCGCTGGATTGGCTTTGGTTGGATTTGGTAATAAATTTTTCGACCGACGCGAGTGGAGATTTTGTCAAGTCAGATTGATTCACACAGTTTTTTTCGCTTTTTTGGATTTTTCCAATTATATACCCGCTTTGGGTTGAGGGCTCTCAGTGCTCCATACAGGGGAGGAACTGAGAGGCTGGGGTGTGAGCCGCCAGCAACCAAGCGCGTTGCTTTATTAATTTCTCTTTGTGGGCAGTATATGTCTTAATTTAGTAGATGTACATTTTTGTTTGTTTTTACAATTTAACTTTGAACGGCACTCAAACACACTAGTACATTTAATGGCACAATAATTTACAAACATATAAACTGCAGCAACGTTAAACACTTGTAACCTCTTTTTACACTCAGCAGGGGGGGGGGCAAGGGAAAAAGAAAACGAGAGAGAGATAAACTTTTCGGCACTTTGACGGAGGGACTAAACCACGAACACGACTCGACTCCACAACGTTCACGACACGACTTTTTCTCGTTTGGACAGAGATCCAGACTCGAGACTCGATTCCACGATCGGGGCAAAAGGCTCCAAAAGTATGAATTGTCAAGAGTCAAGTGTGTGTGTGTGCGGTGAGAGTCAAGAAAGTAAAGTAAAGTGGGGCCACGCTCAAAAGTATGCTGTCTCCTCCCTGAAATTCTCCCTAACTTAAAATTTGATTTGATCCCCTGTGAGTTTGTCAACTTGATGTTTGTTGGTTGTTGGTCTTCAGTCCCCTCTACTACCCTTGCCGCCTGCTGAGGGCAGACGACTAGGAATGTATCATGTACATGTGGGCGGGCAGTTTATAGGGAACGTAGTGGTTTATATGCGAAGACTTGCATATTTGGCTCAATTTAGGCCGTAGTGGGGGGGTGTGGCGGCAACTGATGCTGATTTGAAAGTCGATTACGATACCGATAATCAATTGTCAGCACCGTTGCCGCCGAAGTTTTATCACAGATTGTAAGGATTTTTTTAGTGGGGTGTCGGAGAACCGCACTAATTACGATAGTAACAATAAGGGGGGGGGAAGAAGGGGTTAAAGAAATGAGATCGAAATGTGCAGAAATGTGCAGTGTGGCAACACGTAGTCAGTTGGGGAAATAGATAAGAGAAAAGGTAAACAATGCAGGTGCTTTGCGTGGAAAACAGAAGGAAATACACTAA
>NW_020825683.1:0-42323 GCF_003286085.1 Drosophila persimilis
CGAACGGTTTTGAATGTTCGAGAGCGTGAGAGGCGGAAAAGCGGCAGCGAGAGCGGCGTCCTATCGGCCCTTCCCTTTCGGTTTGGCGGGTTTTTGGGTTTTGGCGGGGTTGCGGGATTTGCAGTTGGTATATTTGTTGGTATTGGCGCTGCTGTGTTTTTATGGGGCTCGAGGGGGGAGTGGCTGTGGCCGTGGATATGTCGGCCATGGCAATGGTTGGGTACTCACAGGATGGGTGACTGTGTCGACGGCGCTCTGCATTGGCTGGGGCGTTTGTGTTGGTGTTGGCGCCTGCGCCGAGGGCTCTGCTGCTGCTGCTGCTATTGGCGGTGTTGGTGTTGATGTTGTTGGCTGCTGCTGCTGCTGCTAGTGCGCCTCTGCGGGCCGCTCTGCCGCCGTCGCTGTGGCGTCTATTCGGACCCTCGTCTGGCCATTCCTCTCGTCATAGTTGTTGTTGGTTTGTGTGTTGGCGATTTGCTGTCTGTTTGTTGCTTTCATTATTAAAAAGTCTCTTGTGTGTGTGTGTTTGTATTTAATGTATTTATTGGCACTTTCTGTCTCTTTTACACAGTTTTCTCTAGTTAGTTTGTGTATCTAGTTAGTTTGTGTATCTCTAGTTAAGTTTGTGTTTTTATTGGCGTTTACAATTAATCACATTTATTCACATTTATTGGGGAGAAGAAAGTTTGTCGGTAGTATTGGCGGTAGTGGTGGGGGGGGAAGGGACTTTTGTCATATCAGCGGGGGCACGGCACAGCACGGCACGGCACACGACAGACAGCACAAAAAGAAAACAGGGCGCAACACAGAAAGAAAACGGAGATGAGATGGCGACACGGCAAAACGACACGAAAAACGGTGATAACACGTCCGACGATCGCGACCTCTCGAGCGGGCGGACGAGATGAGAGTCTCTATTTTAATGGAGGCGGCGAATAATTCAATTATTATACGTCCGACGATCAATCCGACCTCTCGAGCGGGCGGATGAGATGAAAGTGTCATATGTCCGCCAAACTCCCATGCTCTCCACACTCGAGAGACCCGATCGCCGGTCGTCATTTACCGGTGCTCTCACCCCCGGTTCCACTTTCACAAACCCCAATATTGAGTGAGATGAAAATGGTCCGAGGGCAGCAGCACCGACAAGTAGGCAATGAAATTTAGCAATGGCTGTTTGCATTAGTGGCTGTGTGTTTGTTGTTGGCAAATGGCTCATGTCTTATGTTTTCTTTGTGCTGTGTGAATTGGCTGCTCTGTTGTCAAGGATGGGATGGGATGGGAAGGGGAAAAATGCCTGCTCCCGTATAACCGCCGGTACTTTATACTTCCGGCGCTCTTACCGATCCGGGCGCGTGTAGCTCCGAAGAGACGACGCATAGCATCTTGTGGGCGTGTTGTAATGGCTTTGTTGGGGCGTGTTGCAGAGTGGCGAAGGGTGGCAGTGTAAATTGTAATCCTGCTCAGCCTCATTTGTCATTTAGTGGCATTTGAAGTGGGTGGGGGGGGGTGGTTGTGGGGATTGGCTGGGCATAAATTGCCGAAGTTGGCGACCGATACCAACTGGGCATTGAGAAATGCACTTTAAATTTGAATTGGCTTTTTGTGTTTTATCGGTCATTTTTTGTCTAGTATTTGCGTGGTATTTTTGGTGATACCACATGTCAAGGGGAATATGGGAATGGCAGATAGATGGGGAAGAAGAGGAAAAAGGTAATAAAAGTAATCAGAAAACTACTAATAATATACAATTAACTACAGAAAACTACACTAATTTACAAAAACTTATTTCTAATTCACAGGCAAGTAACTAAAACTATGGCAAAACTACGGACATGCAAAAACTACAGAAACAACAGGATTGACATCTACAACAAAACATTGATGCAGACAAGGTAAATAACGATAATTGACATACATTTACACACATATAAACATATTAATTACAATTTATTTTATTTCTAACAGGAGGACAAGCAACAACGGAGCACCGGCGGGTATAACAAACGCAATGCGAACATTACGCTGTATACCGGCCGGCTCTGTTGTCCTCCTGTGTGTTGTTTATTGGCTGGCTGGTGTTGGCGTGCATCGTGGGCATAAGTTGGAGATGGCGAGCGGCTCTAGTCCGGCCGCCCACGTTGCATCTGTCAGGTGGAGATGGCGCATCCAGTCGAGTGGCACTGGTCCGGCCACCCGAGATGCATTGTCCAGTGTGTTGGCGATTGGCATCGATATGTGATGCCAACGAATCATGTTATTGGCCGCATCCAAGTGGCTGCTGGTCCGGCCACCAGGATGCGTTGTCGATTCCAATTGTTGGCCGCATCCGAGTGGCTGCTGGTCCGGCCACCAGGATGCGCTGTCAGGTGGATTGGCCTGGCCTCCTCGGCCACGTTCGTCATCGGTTTGTAATGGCCTTTTGAATGGCTGCTGGTCCGGCCATCCAGATGTGGTGTTTTGTTTTTGGCGTTTGATTTTTAATTTATGTTATTTGCAGGTACTTGTCGGCGTTTGGAGGTTGTTGCTGGCGACCCTTGTCTGGTTGTGTTGGCGTGAAGACGTTTGGCAGGCGAGTATTTGTGTTTTAATTGGCAGCCTTTTTCCTGATTCTCCTTCTTTTGCAGGATTTGCTGGCGTCCGGCGGCTCAACACCGGGGCCATCCCGCCCCTCACATAATTGGCATGAGAGACGGGTGCGACCCAGTGGAGCGGCAACAGGCGCCAGCCTCTGCGTCGTCGTTGGAATGGCAGCTGTTTGTTGAGAGTGGCGTGACGTCACGGCCATGGTCATGGAATTTGTCAATGTTGATGGCGAGGCAGCTTCTTGATGGTCAGCTCTGTCTGGTGATTGGCAGGTAAGTGTGATTTTCATGTGTTTTGGCCGTTTTTCGTTGTTGTCTGTATTGACATCTTTTTCTTCGTTGCAGTGGCTGTCTCGGGAACGACGATTGGGCACATCAGTAGGCGCCGCCTGATCGCATGCTTTCGCGTGCGCTGGCGATTTGTGCCCTCCATATTTCGCCCAGGCCATCCAGCGCGTCGAATGGATCGTGGTCGGTCCATTCGTCGTCGTCATCATCGTCAATTGCTGCGCAGTCCATATCGGATTCGGAGTCCGATATGGCTGCGGCGTCATTTTGCGTATTTGGTGCTGGTCTTGGTGATGGCTGTGTGGATGCTGCTGCTGCTGTTGTTGTCCGAAGTGGCGGCACTCCTCCCGTGCTCTCGTCCCTTGCTGCAGCAGGTTTGTCAATTTCGTTGTGATTTCTGCCAGGTTTTTCTTCCAGCTCTCTAATTTTTCCCGCATATGTTTTCAGGTTATGGGCACAGCTGCCATCGCACTGAGCTGCTGGCCGCTGCTGTTGCTGGTGTTGGCGTGGCGTCGGAGCACGATTTGGGATCGGCTGCATCGGCTGGACCCTCTGGTGTTGGCGCCCCTCGGCCAGTGGCTGGGGATGTTGGTCGCGATGCTGTAGCTGCTGCCGATGCTGCCGACCCAGACCGCGTTGACGTTGCTGCTGCGGCTGTGTGTGGAGTGGCTGTGTGGGTGGCTGCTGCTGCTGCAACTGTCGCTGTAGTGGCTGCTGGTGACGTTGTGGTGGCTGCTGGAGACGATGTGCTGGCTGTTGCTGCTGTATTGGCTGCTGAATTGGCTGTGGCTGCTGCCGTAGTGGCTGAGGCTGCTGCTGCTGCCGTCGATGCTCCTCCTCCCTGGCGACCCTGTGGGCCAGGAGCCGCTGCCTGGCTGCCTTGTAGGCGCTGCAGCCCTTGTAGGCGCTGATGTGGGCGCCCTGGCAGTTGGCGCATTTGGGATTTGCAGCCCTTGGCTTGCTGCACTCCGTCGTCAGGTGCCCACCCGCGCATTTCATGCAGACAGCAGCTCGTCTACAATATGCGCGGGTGTGGCCAAACACCTGACATCGATGGCACTGGGCAGGGTCACGGGAGACTCCAAGTCTCTCAACCGTGACGGGCCTCCCACCCAGGCCGTCGCAGCTTCAACACATCGTATTGGCCACGGTCCGGTTTGGGGGCAATCTCAGCCTCGAAGAGGTTGTATTGACGGCTGCGATCAAATCGATCGGTGATCGCCCGATTATACCGGACCGTGTACCCCTCGGCCTGCATGCAGTCCCGGAACCAGTCAGAGGGCGTGGAATGGGGAAGACCTCGGATGAGGATCCTCAATCCTCTGTCCTCCACAGGCTGATGCCCGAACTCGCCGTGCCGGATGTCATTGGCAATGGCAAGGGTGTGTGTATTGGGAGTGGCAGTAGTTGTGTTGGTGTTGGTTATGGCGATGGTGCTGGTGTTAGTGGCGGTGACGGTGTTGGTGTTTGTATTTGTGTTTTGTGTTTGCTGCCGCTGCTGGTGATGGCGGCCCCGTCGTCTGGCCTGCTTCCTCTCACCCTCCTCATCGTCACTCCCACTGTCGATGAGGGGCGCGGCGTCGTTTCGGTGTTAGTGGAATTGGCTGCGATTGCGGTTGTGTAGTTGTTGCTGTTTGTCTTTGTGTATGTTCTGGCTGGGCTATGGCTTGGATCGACCCGTTGCTCGAGCTCGAGCCAAGTTCGTCTCGCAACAGGTTCGATCCGTTCGTGTGTGTGTGTGTGACTGCCCGTTGGCCGTTTTGGCGCTCTGCTCCTGCGCGTCGGCTTGCCGGCTCTCCTCCGCCTTCTCCCTCTCCCGTTACTCTCGAACGGTTTTGAATGTTCGAGAGCGTGAGAGGCGGGAAAAGCGGCAGCGAGAGCGGCGTCCTATCGGCCCTTCCCTTTCGGTTTGGCGGGTTTTTGGGTTTTGGCGGGGTTGCGGGATTTGCAGTTGGTATATTTGTTGGTATTGGCGCTGCTGTTTTTATGGGGCTCGAGGGGGGAGTGGCTGTGGCCGTGGATATGTCGGCCATGGCAATGGTTGGGTACTCACACGATGGGTGACTGTGTCGACGGCGCTCTGCATTGGCTGGGGCGTTTGTGTTGGTGTTGGCGCCTGCGCCGAGGGCTCTGCTGCTGCTGCTGCTATTGGCGGTGTTGGTGTTGATGTTGTTGGCTGCTGCTGCTGCTGCTAGTGCGCCTCTGCGGGCCGCTCTGCCGCCGTCGCTGTGGCGTCTATTCGACCCTCGTCTGGCCATTCCTCTCGTCATAGTTGTTGTTGGTTGTGTGTTGGCGATTTGCTGTCTGTTTGTTGCTTTCCTTATTAAAAAGTCACTTGTGTGTGTGTTTGTATTTAATGTATTTATTGGCACTTTCTGTCTCTTTACACAGTTTTCTCTATTTAGTTTGTGTATCTAGTTAGTTTGTGTATCTCTAGTTAGGTTTGTGTTTTTATTGGCGTTTAAAATATTTATTTATTGGGGAGAAGAAAGTTTGTCGGTAGTATTGGCGGTGGTGGTGGGGGGGGAAGGGACTTTTTGTCATATCAGCGGGGGCACGGCACAGCACGGCACGGCACACGACAGACAGCACAAAAAGAAAACAGGGCGCAACACAGAAAGAAAACGGAGATGAGATGGCGACACGGCAAAAACGACACGAAAAACGGTGATAACACGTCCGACGATCGCGACCCTCTCGAGCGGGCGGACGAGATGAGAGTCTCTATTTTAATGGAGGCGGCGAATAATTCAATTATTATACGTCCGACGATCACGACCTCTCGAGCGGGCGGATGAGATGAAAGTGTCATATGTCCGCCAACTCCCATGCTCTCCACACTCGAGAGACCCGATCGCCGGTCGTCATTTACCGGTGCTCTCACCCCCGGTTCCACTTTCACACACCCCAATATTGAGTGAGATGAAAATGGTCCGAGGGCAGCAGCACCGACAAGTAGGCAATGAAATTTAGCAATGGCTGTTTGCATTAGTGGCTGTGTGTTTGTTGTTGGCAAATGGCTCATGTCTTATGTTTTCTTTGTGCTGTGTGAATTGGCTGCTCTGTTGTCAAGGATGGGATGGGAAGGGGAAAAATGCCTGCTCCCGTATAACCGCCCGGATACTTTATACTTCCGGCTCTTACGATCCGGGCGCGTGTAGCTCCGAAGAGACGACCGCATAGCATCTTGTGGGCGGTTGTAATGGCTTTGTTGGGGCGTGTGGCAGAGTGGCGAAGGTTGGCAGTGTAAATTGTAATCCTGCTCAGCCTCATTTGGCATTTAGTGGCATTTGAAGTGGGTGGGGGGGGTGGTTGTGGGATTGGCTGGGCATAAATTGCCGAAGTTGGCGACCGATAACACACTGGGCATTGAGAAATGCACTTTAAATTTGAATTGGCTTTTTGTGTTTTATCGGTCATTTTTTGTCTAGTATTTGCGTGGTATTTTTGGTGATACCACATGTCAAGGGGAATATGGGAATGGCAGATAGATGGGGAAGAAGAGGAAAAAGGTAATAAAAATAATCAGAAAACTACTAATAATATACAATTAACTACAGAAAACTACACTAATTTACAAAAACTTATTTCTAATATCACAGGCAAGTAACTAAAACTATGGACAAACTACGGACATGCAAAAACTACAGAAACAACAGGATTGACATCTACAACAAAAACATTGATGCAGACAAGGTAAATAAACGATAATTGACATACATTTACACACATATAAACATATTAATTACAATTTATTTTATTTCTAACAGGAGGACAAGCAACAACGGAGCACCGGCGGGTATAACAAACGCAATGCGAACATTACGCTGTATACCGGCCGGCTCTGTTGTCCTCCTGTGTGTTGTTTATTGGCTGGCTGGTGTTGGCGTGCATCGTGGGCATAAGTTGGAGATGGCGAGCGGCTCTAGTCCGGCCGCCCACGTTGCATCTGTCAGGTGGAGATGGCGCATCCAGTCGAGTGGCACTGGTCCGGCCACCCGAGATGCATTGTCCAGTGTGTTGGCGATTAACATCGATATGTGATGCCAACGAATCATGTTATTGGCCGCATCCAAGTGGCTGCTGGTCCGGCCACCAGGATGCGTTGTCGATTCCAATTGTTGGCCGCATCCGAGTGGCTGCTGGTCCGGC
The DNA here is from genome assembly GCF_003286085.1 of Drosophila persimilis. NCBI lineage: Eukaryota > Metazoa > Arthropoda > Insecta > Diptera > Drosophilidae > Drosophila > Drosophila persimilis. The sequence goes on from NW_020825683.1 coordinate 7,026, forward strand.
CACCAGGATGCGCTGTCAGGTGGATTGGCCTGGCCTCCTCGGCCACGTTCGTCATCGGTTTGTAATGGCCTTTTGAATGGCTGCTGGTCCGGCCATCCAGATGTGGTGTTTTGTTTTTGGCGTTTGATTTTTAAATTTATGTTTATTTGCAGGTACTTGTCGGCGTTTGGATGTTGTTGCTGGCGACCCTTGTCTGGTTGGTGTTGGCGTGAAGACGTTTGCAGGCGAGTATTTGTGTTTTAATTGGCAGCCTTTTTTCCTGATTCTCCTTCTTTTGCAGGATTTGCTGGCGTCCGGCGGCTCAACACCGGGCCATCCCGCCCTCACATAATTGGCATGAGAGACGGGTGCGACCCAGTGGAGCGGCAACAGGCGCCAGCCTCTGCGTCGTCGTTGGAATGGCAGCTGTTTGTTGAGAGTGGCGTGACGTCACGGCCATGGTCATGGAATTTGTCAATGTTGATGGCGAGGCAGCTTCTTGATGGTCAGCTCTGTCTGGTGATTGGCAGGTAAGTGTGATTTTCATGTGTTTTGGCCGTTTTTCGTTGTTGTCTGTATTGACATCTTTTTCTTCGTTGCAGTGGCTGTCTCGGGAACGACGATTGGGCACATCAGTAGGCGCCGCCTGATCGCATGCTTTCGCGTGCGCTGGCGATTTGTGCCCTCCATATTTCGCCCAGGCCATCCAGCGCGTCGAATGGATCGTGGTCGGTCCATTCGTCGTCGTCATCATCGTCAATTGCTGCGCAGTCCATATCGGATTCGGAGTCCGATATGGCTGCGGCGTCATTTTGCGTATTTGGTGCTGGTCTTGGTGATGGCTGTGTGGATGCTGCTGCTGCTGTTGTTGTCCGAAGTGGCGGCACTCCTCCCGTGCTCTCGTCCCTTGCCTGCAGCAGGTTTGTCAATTTCGTTGTGATTTCTGCCAGTTTTTCTTCCAGCTCTCTAATTTTTCCCGCATATGTTTTCAGGTTATGGGCACAGCTGCCATCGCACTGAGCTGCTGGCCGCTGCTGTTGCTGGTGTTGGCGTGGCGTCGGAGCACGATTTGGGATCGGCTGCATCGGCTGGACCCTCTGGTGTTGGCGCCCCTCGGACAGTGGCTGGGGATGTTGGTCGCGATGCTGTAGCTGCTGCCGATGCTGCCGACCCAGACCGCGTTGACGTTGCTGCTGCGGCTGTGTGTGGAGTGGCTGTGTGGGTGGCTGCTGCTGCTGCAACTGTCGCTGTAGTGGCTGCTGGTGACGTTGTGGTGGCTGCTGGAGACGATGTGCTGGCTGTTGCTGCTGTATTGGCTGCTGAATTGGCTGTGGCTGCTGCCGTAGTGGCTGAGGCTGCTGCTGCTGCCGTCGATGCTCCTCCTCCCTGGCGACCCTGTGGGCCAGGAGCCGCTGCCTGGCTGCCTTGTAGGCGCTGCAGCCCTTGTAGGCGCTGATGTGGGCGCCCTGGCAGTTGGCGCATTTGGGATTTGCAGCCCTTGGCTTGCTGCACTCCGTCGTCAGGTGCCCACCCGCGCATTTCATGCAGACAGCAGCTCGTCTACAATATGCGCGGGTGTGGCCAAACACCTGACATCGATGGCACTGGGCAGGGTCACGGGAGACTCCAAGTCTCTCAACCGTGACGGGCCTCCCACCCAGGCGTCGCAGCTTCAACACATCGTATTGGCCACGGTCCGGTTTGGGGGCAATCTCAGCCTCGAAGAGGTTGTATTGACGGCTGCGATCAAATCGATCGGTGATCGCCCGATTATACCGGACCGTGTACCCCTCGGCCTGCATGCAGTACCGGAACCAGTCAGAGGGCGTGGAATGGGGAAGACCTCGGATGAGGATCCTCAATCCTCTGTCCTCCACAGGCTGATGCCCGAACTCGCCGTGCCGGATGTCATTGGCAATGGCAAGGGTCTGTGTATTGGGAGTGGCAGTAGTTGTGTTGGTGTTGGTTATGGCGATGGTGCTGGTGTTAGTGGCGGTGACGGTGTTGGTGTTTGTATTTGTGTTTTGTGTTTGCTGCCGCTGCTGGTGATGGCGGCCCCGTCGTCTGGCCTGCTTCCTCTCACCCTCCTCATCGTCACTCCCACTGTCGATGAGGGCGCGGCGTCGTTTCGGTGTTAGTGGAATTGGCTGCGATTGCGGTTGTGTAGTTGTTGCTGTTTGTCTTTGTGTATGTTCTGGCTGGGCTATGGCTTGGATCGACCCGTTGCTCGAGCTCGAGCCAAGTTCGTCTCGCAACAGGTTCGATCCGTTCGTGTGTGTGTGTGTGACTGCCCGTTGGCCGTTTTGGCGCTCTGCTCCTGCGCGTCGGCTTGCCGGCTCTCCTCCGCCTTCTCCCTCTCCCGTTACTCTCGAACGGTTTTGAATGTTCGAGAGCGTGAGAGGCGGGAAAAGCGGCAGCGAGAGCGGCGTCCTATCGGCCCTTCCCTTTCGGTTTGGCGGGTTTTTGGGTTTTGGCGGGGTTGCGGGATTTGCAGTTGGTATATTTGTTGGTATTGGCGCTGCTGTTTTTATGGGGCTCGAGGGGGGAGTGGCTGTGGCCGTGGATATGTCGGCCATGGCAATGGTTGGGTACTCACACGATGGGTGACTGTGTCGACGGCGCTTTGCATTGGCTGGGGCGTTTGTGTTGGTGTTGGCGCCTGCGCCGAGGGCTCTGCTGCTGCTGCTGCTATTGGCGGTGTTGGTGTTGATGTTGTTGGCTGCTGCTAGTGCGCCTCTGCGGGCCGCTCTGCCGCCGTCGCTGTGGCGTCTATTCGACCCTCGTCTGGCCATTCCTCTCGTCATAGTTGTTGTTGGTTTGTGTGTTGGCGATTTGCTGTCTGTTTGTTTCTTTCCTTATTAAAAAGTCACTTGTGTGTGTGTTTGTATTTAATGTATTTATTGGCACTTTCTGTCTCTTTACACAGTTTTCTCTATTTAGTTTGTGTATCTAGTTAGTTTGTGTATCTCTAGTTAGGTTTGTGTTTTTATTGGCGTTTAAAATATTTATTTATTGGGGAGAAGAAAGTTTGTCGGTAGTATTGGCGGTGGTGGTGGGGGGGGAAGGGACTTTTTGTCATATCAGCGGGGGCACGGCACAGCACGGCACGGCACACGACAGACAGCACAAAAAGAAAACAGGGCGCAACACAGAAAGAAAACGGAGATGAGATGGCGACACGGCAAAAACGACACGAAAAACGGTGATAACACGTCCGACGATCGCGACCTCTCGAGCGGGCGGACGAGATGAGAGTCTCTATTTTAATGGAGGCGGCGAATAATTCAATTATTATACGTCCGACGATCACGACCTCTCGAGCGGGCGGATGAGATGAAAGTGTCATATGTCCGCCAACTCCCATGCTCTCCACACTCGAGAGACCCGATCGCCGGTCGTCATTTACCGGTGCTCTCACCCCCGGTTCCACTTTCACACACCCCAATATTGAGTGAGATGAAAATGGTCCGAGGGCAGCAGCACCGACAAGTAGGCAATGAAATTTAGCAATGGCTGTTTGCATTAGTGGCTGTGTGTTTGTTGTTGGCAAATGGCTCATGTCTTATGTTTTCTTTGTGCTGTGTGAATTGGCTGCTCTGTTGTCAAGGATGGGATGGGATGGGAAGGGGAAAAATGCCTGCTCCCGTATAACCGCCCGGATACTTTATACTTCCGGCTCTTACGATCCGGGCGCGTGTAGCTCCGAAGAGACGACCGCATAGCATCTTGTGGGCGGTTGTAATGGCTTTGTTGGGGCGTGTGGCAGAGTGGCGAAGGTTGGCAGTGTAATCCTGCTCAGCCTCATTTGTCATTTAGTGGCATTTGAAGTGGGTGGGGGGGGGTGGTTGTGGGATTGGCTGGGCATAAATTGCCGAAGTTGGCGACCGATAACACACTGGGCATTGAGAAATGCACTTTAAATTTGAATTGGCTTTTTGTGTTTTATCGGTCATTTTTTGTCTAGTATTTGCGTGGTATTTTTGGTGATACCACATGTCAAGGGGAATATGGGAATGGCAGATAGATGGGGAAGAAGAGGAAAAAGGTAATAAAAATAATCAGAAAACTACTAATAATATACAATTAACTACAGAAAACTACACTAATTTACAAAAACTTATTTCTAATATCACAGGCAAGTAACTAAAACTATGGACAAACTACGGACATGCAAAAACTACAGAAACAACAGGATTGACATCTACAACAAAAACATTGATGCAGACAAGGTAAATAAACGATAATTGACATACATTTACACACATATAAACATATTAATTACAATTTATTTTATTTCTAACAGGAGGACAAGCAACAACGGAGCACCGGCGGGTATAACAAACGCAATGCGAACATTACGCTGTATACCGGCCGGCTCTGTTGTCCTCCTGTGTGTTGTTTATTGGCTGGCTGGTGTTGGCGTGCATCGTGGGCATAAGTTGGAGATGGCGAGCGGCTCTAGTCCGGCCGCCCACGTTGCATCTGTCAGGTGGAGATGGCGCATCCAGTCGAGTGGCACTGGTCCGGCCACCCGAGATGCATTGTCCAGTGTGTTGGCGATTGGCATCGATATGTGATGCCAACGAATCATGTTATTGGCCGCATCCAAGTGGCTGCTGGTCCGGCCACCAGGATGCGTTGTCGATTCCAATTGTTGGCCGCATCCGAGTGGCTGCTGGTCCGGCCACCAGGATGCGCTGTCAGTGCTTGAGGCTGCTGCTGCTGCCGTCGATGCTCCTCCTCCCTGGCGACCCTGTGGGCCAGGAGCCGCTGCATGGCTGCCTTGTAGGCGCTGCAGCCCTTGTAGGCGCTGATGTGGGCGCCCTGGCAGTTGGCGCATTTGGGATTGACGGCCCTTGGCTTGCTGCACTCCGTCGTCAGGTGCCCGCCCGCGCATTTCATGCAGACAGCAGCTCGTCTACAATATGCGCGGGTATGGCCAAACACCTGTCATCGATGGCACTGGGCAGGGTCACGGGAGACTCCAAGTCTCTCAACCGTGACGGGCCTCCCACCCAGGCGTCGCAGCTTCAACACATCGTATTGGCCACGGTCCGGTTTGGGGGCGATCTCAGCCTCAAAGAGGTTGTATTGGCGGCTGCGATCGAACCGATCGGTGATCGCCCGAGCATACCGGACCGTGTACCCCTCGGCCTGCATGCAGTCCCGGAACCAGTCAGAGGGCGTGGAATGAGGAAGACCTCGGATGAGGATCCTCAATCCTCTGTCCTCCACAGGCTGATGCCCGAACTCGCCGTGCCGGATGTCATTGGCAATGGCAAGGGTGTTTGTATTGGGAGTGGCAGTAGTTGTGTTGGTGTTGGTTGTGGCGTTGGTGCTGGTGTTAGTGGCGGTGACGGTGTTGGTGATTGTATTTGTCATTGCGTTGGCGTCATTATTTGTATTAGTATTGTCAGCATTTGTATTAGTAGTGGTAGAGGCAGAGGCAGGGGCATGGGCATGTGTTGGCTGTGCAGATTGCGGCAGAGAGGCAGGAGCGGCAACTGTGTTGGTGTTGGCGGTTTTTGTTGTCCGTTTTTGCTGCTTTTGCTGTTGCTGCCGCAGCTCGTGCTGCCTCAGCTGCTCCTGGACAATGGCCTCCAGCTCCTCCATGGTTTGCCTCTTTTAAATAGGCCTCTTGATTGGCGGTCGCTGCTGGTGATGATGGTGATGGCGGCCCCGTCGTCTGGCCTGCGTCGCTCTCACTGTCGATGAGGGCGCGGCGTCGTTTCGGTGTTGGTGGGATTGGCTGTGGTTGTGGTTGTGTAGTTGTTGCTGTTTGTATAGGTGCTGACTGGGCTATGGCTTGGATCGACCCGTTGCTCGAACTCGAACCAAGTTCGATTCGCAACGGGTTCGATCCGGTCGTGTATGTGTGTGTGGCCCGTTGGCCGTTTTGGCGCTCCGATCCTGCTCGTCGGCTTGCCGGCTCTCCTCCGACTTCTCCCTCTCCCGTTGCTCTCGAACGGTTTTCAATGTTCGAGAGCGTGAGAGGCGGGAAAAGCGGCAGCGAGAGCGGCGTCCTATCGGCCTTTCCCTTTTGGTTTGGCGGGTTTTTGGGTTTTGGCGGGGTTGCGGGACTTGCAGTTTGTATTGGCGCTGCTGTTGTTGCTGATTTTATGGGGCTCGAGGGGGGAGTGGCTGTGGCCGTGGATATGTCGGCCATGGCAATGGCTGGGTACTCACTCTCTGGGTGACTGTGGCGACGTCGCTCTGCATTGGCTGGGGCGTTTGTGTTGGTATTGATGCCTGCGCCGAGGGCTCTGCTGCTGCTGCTGCTATTGGCGGTGTTGGTGTTGTTGGCTGCTGCTGCTGCTGCTAGTGCGCCTCTGCGGGCCGCTCTGCCGCCGTCGCTGTGGCGTCTATTTGACCCTCGTCTGGCCATTCCTCTCGTCATGGTTGTTGTTGGTTTCTGTGTTGGCGATTTGCTGTCTGTTTGTTGCTTTCCTTATTAAAAAGTCACTTGTGTGTGTGTTTGTATTTAATGTATTTATTGGCACTTTCTGTCTCTTTACACAGTTTTCTCTAGTTAGTTTGTGTATCTAGTTAGTTTGTGTATCTAGTTAGGTTTGTGTTTTTATTGGCGTTTAAAATTAATCACATTTATTCACATTTATTGGGGAGAAGAAAGTTTGTCGGTAGTATTGGCGGTAGTGGTGGTGGGGAAGGGACTTTTTGTCATGTCAGCGGGGGGCACGGCACAGCACGGCACGGCACACGACAGACAGCACAAAAAGAAAACAGGGCAACACAGAAAGGCAACGGAGATGAGATGGCGACACGGCAAAAACGACACGAAAAACAATGATGGCACGTCCGACGATCGCGACCTCTCGAGCGGGCGGACGAGATGAGAGTCTCTATTTTAATGGAGGCGGCGAATAATTCAATTATTATACGTCCGACGATCGCGACCTCTCGAGCGGGCGGATGAGATGAGAGTGGCCTGGACGAGGTTCATGGTGGAACACTCATATGTCCGCCAACTCCCATGCTCTCCACACTCGAGAGACCCAATCGCCGATCGTCATTTACCGGTGCTCTCACCCCCGGTTCCACTTTCACTCACCCCAATATTGAGTGAGATGAAAATGGTCCGAGGGCAGCAGCACCGACAAGTAGGCAATGCAAATTTTATGGCTGGCCTGATTTAGTGGCTGTGTGTGTGTTGTTATTGGGCAATGGCCCGTGTCTAATGTTTCTTTGTGCTGTGTGAATTGGCTGCTCTGTTGTCAAGGATGGGATGGGAAGGGAAGGGGAAAAATGCCTGCTCCCGTATAACCGCCCGGATACTTTATACTTCCGGATCTTACGAACCGGGCGCGTGTAGCTCCGAAGAGACGACCGCATAGCATCTTGTGGGCGGTTGAAGTGGCTTTGTTGGGGCGTGTGGCAGAGTGGCGATGGCTGGCAGTGTAAATTTTGTTCCTGCTCAGCCTCATTTGGTTTTTATTGGCATTTGAAGTGGGTGGGGGGGTGGGTGTGGAGTTGGCTGGGCATAAATTGCCGAAGTTGGCGACTTTGAATTGGCTTTTTGGTGTGTTATCGGCGCGGTATTTTCCTAATTGGCGTGGTATATTTTGGTCATTAATGGCGTTGCCACTTGTCAAATATTGGGGAATGGGTGATAGTTGGGAAAGTAGGAGAAGAAGAAGAAAGGTAAATATGCTAAAATAAATAACTAAAATTAATTAAATTACATTACAGCTAAGGACAATCTATCTACAATTAATACAAATAAGGACTACAAAACTACAGAGATATATACAAGGTAAAACAAACAATAATTACAATACATTTACACAACAATAAACATACTTAAATATCATTTATTTTGTTAACAGGAGGACAACTACAACAAAGCACCGGCCGGCATGGCAAACGCAATGCATAACATTACGCCGCATACCGGCCGGCTGTGCCCCTGTGCAGGATTAGTGGCACCACCTGGCATCTTTAGTGGCGATGGCTGGACTTGGAGATGGCGTGCATGTGGGCTATGATGGTGTTGTTGGCGAGCGGCTCTGTTCCGGCCGCCCACGTTGCATCTGTCGCTGGTAGGTGTTGGCTGCTGCACTCGAGTGGCACTGGTCCGGCCACCCAACTGCATTGTCGTTGGCATTGGCATCGAAATGTGATTCCAACTATTTTTGTTATTGGCTGCATCCAAGTGGCTGCTGGTCCGGCCACCAGGATGCGTTGTCGATTTTAATTGTTGGCCGCATCCAAGTGGCTGCTGGTCCGGCCACCAGGATGCGCTGTCAGTTGGATTGGCCTGGCCTCCTCGGCCACGTTCGCCGTCAGTTTTTAAAGGCGTTTTGGATGGCTGCTGGTCCGGCCATCCAGATGAGGTGTTTACTTTGGCTTTGGTTTTAATTTGTCTTTATTTGCAGGTGTTTGTCGGCGTTTGGATGTTGTTGCTGGCGACCCTTGTCTGGTTGGTGTTGGCGTAAAACAGCAGGTGAGTATTTTGTGTTTTGGCAGTCTGCTTCTCCCTCCTGTTTCTCCTTCTTCTTTTGCAGGATTTGCTGGCGTCTGGCGGCTCAACACCGGGCCATCCCGCCCTCACATAATTGGCATGAGAGACGGGTGCGACCCAGTGGAGCGGCAACAGGCGCCAGCATCTGCGTCGTCGTTGGAATGGCTGCTGTTGGTTGAAAGTGGCGTGACGTCACGGCCATGGTGTGGTGGCAGCGTCATCAAACGAGGCCTCCTTTTCCGCCCAATTGGCAGGAAATTGTCAATGATTGTGGCGAGGCAGCTTCTTGGTGATCAGCTCTGTCTGGTGATTGGCAGGTACGTGTGGTTTTTGTGTGTTTTTGCTGTTTTTCGGGTTGGCGTGAATTGACTGTTTTTATTATGTTTTAGTGGCTGGCCTCTGGACTTTTGTTGGATTGGCGGTGGTAGTGCTGCTGATGAGGCCTCCAAATTTCGCCCATTATGCCTCAAGAGAGTTGCAGGAGTGGTGAGGCAGCTGCTGGAGGGGCAGCTCTGTCGGTTTAATGGCGGGTGAGTATGTTTGGTCATTTGCTGATTGTTGTTAATTGTGTTTAATTATACCCGATACTCAAAATGAGTATTGGGGTATATTAGATTTGTGGTAAAAGTGTATGTGTGTAACGTCCAGAAGGAATCGTTTCCGACCCCATAAAGTATATATATTCTTGATCAGCATCAATAGCCGAGTCGATTGAGCCATGTCTGTCTGTCCGTCTGTCCGTCTTTCCGTCCGTCCGTCTGTCCGTCTGTCCGTCCCCTTCAGCGCCTAATGCTCAAAGACTATAAGAGCTAGAGCAACGATGTTTTGGATCCAGACTTCTGTGATATGTCACTGCTACAAAAATATTTCAAAACTTTGCCCCGCCCACTTCCGCCCCCACAAAGGGCGAAAATCTGTGGCATCCACAATTTTAAAGATACGAGAAAACCAAAAACGCAGAATCGTAGAGAATGACGACATCTTTTAGACTGCGGCTTCTGAATTGGATCGTATTATTATTATAGCCAGCATCAAGAAAACAATTTCATTTTTTCTCTCCCGGCTTTGCTTAGAGTAAAACATTAGCGCCTAGATCTCAGAGACTATAAAAGCTAGAGCAACCAAATTTGGTATCCACACTCCTAATATATCGGACCGAGACGAGTTTGTTTCAAAATTTCGCCACACCCCCTTCCGCCCCCGCAAAGGATGCAGATCTGGGGATATTCATAAATCTCAGAGACTATTAAGGCTAGAGTAACCAAATTTGGTATCCGCACTCCTGTTAGATCTCACTATAAAACGTATATCTCAAAATTTCGCCCCACCTCCTTCCGCCCACACAAAGGACGAAAATCTGTTGCATCCACAATATTGCAAAATCGAGTAAACTAAAAACGCAGAATCATAGACAATGACCATATCTATCCGGTTGCCGAATCTGGATCAGATCGGATCATTTTTGTAGCCAAAAGCAAGAAATTAATTTTTAGTGGCTACGCAGCGCCCGACGTCACGCTCAGACTGATTTTCTGTCTCTCTCGCACGCACTCTTTGTCGTGTCGTTTAATATTAGCGGCGTCTGCCGGAGGAGAGCCATACTGACTTAGTATCGGGTATAACTGTAGAGTTGCGGTGTCCGCAGCAACTCACAACGTTCCCCCTCGTTTTTGTCTATTTTTAGGTGGCATTGGCATTAAACTTCTGCTATTTGGCGCAGTCAGTACTCGCCGTAAAATCCGTCGCTTTCGAAGTCGCCGCTGGAGTGACCATTTAGAAACCTACGTAGGTCCTCGTAAGGCTCTTCATCGGTCCATTGGCTGTCGTCGTCCATGTCCATATCCGGCTCAGTGTCCGATATGGCTCCTGCTGTTTCTGTATTGGCTGCTGGTTGTGGTGGCGGCGGGTGTGTAGGTGGTGTTGTCTGTAGTGGCGGCATGGCTGCCAAGCCCCCGCCTCTAGCCTCTGTCAGGTTTGCGATCAGCGTGGCCATTGCTGTCAACCTTTCCTCCAGCATTTTAATTTTAATGGGAGCTCTCTTTTAGATGTTTGGCACAGCTGTTCTTGCACTGGGCGCCTGGCCGCTGCTGCTGCTGAGCACGATTTGGGATCGGCTGCATCGGCTGGACCCTCTGGTGTTGGCGCCCCCTGGTCGATGGCTGGGGATGTTGGTCGCCATACCAATGCTGCTGCCGATGCTGCCGATCCGGTTGGTGTTGGCGTTGCTGCTGCCGATTTGGGAATGGCTGTAGATGTGGCTGCTGCTGCCGACGTTGTATTGGCTGGTGTTGCTGTTGGCTTGGCTGTGGCTGCTGTCTGCGACGCTCCTCCTCCCTGGCGACCCTGTGGGCCAGGAGCCGCTACCTGGCTGCCTTGTAGGCGCTGCAGCCCTTGTAGGCGCTAATGTGGGCGCCCTGGCAGTTGGCGCATTTAGGATTGACGGCGCGCATTTCATGCAGACAGCAGCTCGTCTACAATATGCGCGGGTGTGGCCAAACACCTGACATCGATGGCACTGGGCAGGGTCACGGGAGACTCCATTTTGCAATGGCTGTTTGCATTAGTGGCTGTGTGTTTGTTGTTGGCAAATGGCTCATGTCTTATGTTTTCTTTGTGCTGTGTGAATTGGCTGCTCTGTTGTCAAGGATGGGATGGGATGGGAAGGGGAAAAATGCCTGCTCCCGTATAACCGCCCGGATACTTTATACTTCCGGCTCTTACGATCCGGGCGCGTGTAGCTCCGAAGAGACGACCGCATAGCATCTTGTGGGCGGTTGTAATGGCTTTGTTGGGGCGTGTGGCAGAGTGGCGAAGGTTGGCAGTGTAAATTGTAATCCTGCTCAGCCTCATTTGGCATTTAGTGGCATTTGAAGTGGGTGGGGGGGGTGGTTGTGGGATTGGCTGGGCATAAATTGCCGAAGTTGGCGACCGATAACACACTGGGCATTGAGAAATGCACTTTAAATTTGAATTGGCTTTTTGTGTTTTATCGGTCATTTTTTGTCTAGTATTTGCGTGGTATTTTTGGTGATACCACATGTCAAGGGCAATATGGGAATGGCAGATAGATGGGGAAGAAGAGGAAAAAGGTAATAAAAATAATCAGAAAACTACTAATAATATACAATTAACTACAGAAAACTACACTAATTTACAAAAACTTATTTCTAATATCACAGGCAAGTAACTAAAACTATGGACAAACTACGGACATGCAAAAACTACAGAAACAACAGGATTGACATCTACAACAAAAACATTGATGCAGACAAGGTAAATAAACGATAATTGACATACATTTACACACATATAAACATATTAATTACAATTTATTTTATTTCTAACAGGAGGACAAGCAACAACGGAGCACCGGCGGGTATAACAAACGCAATGCGAACATTACGCTGTATACCGGCCGGCTCTGTTGTCCTCCTGTGTGTTGTTTATTGGCTGGCTGGTGTTGGCGTGCATCGTGGGCATAAGTTGGAGATGGCGAGCGGCTCTAGTCCGGCCGCCCACGTTGCATCTGTCAGGTGGAGATGGCGCATCCAGTCGAGTGGCACTGGTCCGGCCACCCGAGATGCATTGTCCAGTGTGTTGGCGATTGGCATCGATATGTGATGCCAACGAATCATGTTATTGGCCGCATCCAAGTGGCTGCTGGTCCGGCCACCAGGATGCGTTGTCGATTCCAATTGTTGGCCGCATCCGAGTGGCTGCTGGTCCGGCCACCAGGATGCGCTGTCAGGTGGATTGGCCTGGCCTCCTCGGCCACGTTCGTCATCGGTTTGTAATGGCCTTTTGAATGGCTGCTGGTCCGGCCATCCAGATGTGGTGTTTTGTTTTTGGCGTTTGATTTTTAAATTTATGTTTATTTGCAGGTACTTGTCGGCGTTTGGATGTTGTTGCTGGCGACCCTTGTCTGGTTGGTGTTGGCGTGAAGACGTTTGCAGGCGAGTATTTGTGTTTTAATTGGCAGCCTTTTTTCCTGATTCTCCTTCTTTTGCAGGATTTGCTGGCGTCCGGCGGCTCAACACCGGGCCATCCCGCCCTCACATAATTGGCATGAGAGACGGGTGCGACCCAGTGGAGCGGCAACAGGCGCCAGCCTCTGCGTCGTCGTTGGAATGGCAGCTGTTTGTTGAGAGTGGCGTGACGTCACGGCCATGGTCATGGAATTTGTCAATGTTGATGGCGAGGCAGCTTCTTGATGGTCAGCTCTGTCTGGTGATTGGCAGGTAAGTGTGATTTTCATGTGTTTTGGCCGTTTTTCGTTGTTGTCTGTATTGACATCTTTTTCTTCGTTGCAGTGGCTGTCTCGGGAACGACGATTGGGCACATCAGTAGGCGCCGCCTGATCGCATGCTTTCGCGTGCGCTGGCGATTTGTGCCCTCCATATTTCGCCCAGGCCATCCAGCGCGTCGAATGGATCGTGGTCGGTCCATTCGTCGTCGTCATCATCGTCAATTGCTGCGCAGTCCATATCGGATTCGGAGTCCGATATGGCTGCGGCGTCATTTTGCGTATTTGGTGCTGGTCTTGGTGATGGCTGTGTGGATGCTGCTGCTGCTGTTGTTGTCCGAAGTGGCGGCACTCCTCCCGTGCTCTCGTCCCTTGCCTGCAGCAGGTTTGTCAATTTCGTTGTGATTTCTGCCAGTTTTTCTTCCAGCTCTCTAATTTTTCCCGCATATGTTTTCAGGTTATGGGCACAGCTGCCATCGCACTGAGCTGCTGGCCGCTGCTGTTGCTGGTGTTGGCGTGGCGTCGGAGCACGATTTGGGATCGGCTGCATCGGCTGGACCCTCTGGTGTTGGCGCCCCTCGGACAGTGGCTGGGGATGTTGGTCGCGATGCTGTAGCTGCTGCCGATGCTGCCGACCCAGACCGCGTTGACGTTGCTGCTGCGGCTGTGTGTGGAGTGGCTGTGTGGGTGGCTGCTGCTGCTGCAACTGTCGCTGTAGTGGCTGCTGGTGACGTTGTGGTGGCTGCTGGAGACGATGTGCTGGCTGTTGCTGCTGTATTGGCTGCTGAATTGGCTGTGGCTGCTGCCGTAGTGGCTGAGGCTGCTGCTGCTGCCGTCGATGCTCCTCCTCCCTGGCGACCCTGTGGGCCAGGAGCCGCTGCCTGGCTGCCTTGTAGGCGCTGCAGCCCTTGTAGGCGCTGATGTGGGCGCCCTGGCAGTTGGCGCATTTGGGATTTGCAGCCCTTGGCTTGCTGCACTCCGTCGTCAGGTGCCCACCCGCGCATTTCATGCAGACAGCAGCTCGTCTACAATATGCGCGGGTGTGGCCAAACACCTGACATCGATGGCACTGGGCAGGGTCACGGGAGACTCCAAGTCTCTCAACCGTGACGGGCCTCCCACCCAGGCGTCGCAGCTTCAACACATCGTATTGGCCACGGTCCGGTTTGGGGGCAATCTCAGCCTCGAAGAGGTTGTATTGACGGCTGCGATCAAATCGATCGGTGATCGCCCGATTATACCGGACCGTGTACCCCTCGGCCTGCATGCAGTCCCGGAACCAGTCAGAGGGCGTGGAATGGGGAAGACCTCGGATGAGGATCCTCAATCCTCTGTCCTCCACAGGCTGATGCCCGAACTCGCAGTGCCGGATGTCATTGGCAATGGCAAGGGTGTGTGTATTGGGAGTGGCAGTAGTTGTGTTGGTGTTGGTTATGGCGATGGTGCTGGTGTTAGTGGCGGTGACGGTGTTGGTGTTTGTATTTGTGTTTTGTGTTTGCTGCCGCTGCTGGTGATGGCGGCCCCGTCGTCTGGCCTGCTTCCTCTCACCCTCCTCATCGTCACTCCCACTGTCGATGAGGGCGCGGCGTCGTTTCGGTGTTAGTGGAATTGGCTGCGATTGCGGTTGTGTAGTTGTTGCTGTTTGTCTTTGTGTATGTTCTGGCTGGGCTATGGCTTGGATCGACCCGTTGCTCGAGCTCGAGCCAAGTTCGTCTCGCAACAGGTTCGATCCGTTCGTGTGTGTGTGTGTGACTGCCCGTTGGCCGTTTTGGCGCTCTGCTCCTGCGCGTCGGCTTGCCGGCTCTCCTCCGCCTTCTCCCTCTCCCGTTACTCTCGAACGGTTTTGAATGTTCGAGAGCGTGAGAGGCGGGAAAAGCGGCAGCGAGAGCGGCGTCCTATCGGCCCTTCCCTTTCGGTTTGGCGGGTTTTTGGGTTTTGGCGGGGTTGCGGGATTTGCAGTTGGTATATTTGTTGGTATTGGCGCTGCTGTTTTTATGGGGCTCGAGGGGGGAGTGGCTGTGGCCGTGGATATGTCGGCCATGGCAATGGTTGGGTACTCACACGATGGGTGACTGTGTCGACGGCGCTCTGCATTGGCTGGGGCGTTTGTGTTGGTGTTGGCGCCTGCGCCGAGGGCTCTGCTGCTGCTGCTGCTATTGGCGGTGTTGGTGTTGATGTTGTTGGCTGCTGCTGCTGCTGCTAGTGCGCCTCTGCGGGCCGCTCTGCCGCCGTCGCTGTGGCGTCTATTCGACCCTCGTCTGGCCATTCCTCTCGTCATAGTTGTTGTTGGTTTGTGTGTTGGCGATTTGCTGTCTGTTTGTTGCTTTCCTTATTAAAAAGTCACTTGTGTGTGTGTTTGTATTTAATGTATTTATTGGCACTTTCTGTCTCTTTACACAGTTTTCTCTATTTAGTTTGTGTATCTAGTTAGTTTGTGTATCTCTAGTTAGGTTTGTGTTTTTATTGGCGTTTAAAATATTTATTTATTGGGGAGAAGAAAGTTTGTCGGTAGTATTGGCGGTAGTGGTGGGGGGGGAAGGGACTTTTTGTCATATCAGCGGGGGCACGGCACAGCACGGCACGGCACACGACAGACAGCACAAAAAGAAAACAGGGCGCAACACAGAAAGAAAACGGAGATGAGATGGCGACACGGCAAAAACGACACGAAAAACGGTGATAACACGTCCGACGATCGCGACCTCTCGAGCGGGCGGACGAGATGAGAGTCTCTATTTTAATGGAGGCGGCGAATAATTCAATTATTATACGTCCGACGATCACGACCTCTCGAGCGGGCGGATGAGATGAAAGTGTCATATGTCCGCCAACTCCCATGCTCTCCACACTCGAGAGACCCGATCGCCGGTCGTCATTTACCGGTGCTCTCACCCCCGGTTCCACTTTCACACACCCCAATATTGAGTGAGATGAAAATGGTCCGAGGGCAGCAGCACCGACAAGTAGGCAATGAAATTTTGCAATGGCTGTTTGCATTAGTGGCTGTGTGTTTGTTGTTGGCAAATGGCTCATGTCTTATGTTTTCTTTGTGCTGTGTGAATTGGCTGCTCTGTTGTCAAGGATGCAGACAAGGTAAATAAACGATAAT
Organism: Drosophila persimilis; assembly: GCF_003286085.1. Taxonomy (NCBI): domain Eukaryota; kingdom Metazoa; phylum Arthropoda; class Insecta; order Diptera; family Drosophilidae; genus Drosophila; species Drosophila persimilis. The sequence continues at coordinate 22,836 of NW_020825683.1, forward strand.
TGACATACATTTACACACATATAAACATATTAATTACAATTTATTTTATTTCTAACAGGAGGACAAGCAACAACGGAGCACCGGCGGGTATAACAAACGCAATGCGAACATTACGCTGTATACCGGCCGGCTCTGTTGTCCTCCTGTGTGTTGTTTATTGGCTGGCTGGTGTTGGCGTGCATCGTGGGCATAAGTTGGAGATGGCGAGCGGCTCTAGTCCGGCCGCCCACGTTGCATCTGTCAGGTGGAGATGGCGCATCCAGTCGAGTGGCACTGGTCCGGCCACCCGAGATGCATTGTCCAGTGTGTTGGCGATTGGCATCGATATGTGATGCCAACGAATCATGTTATTGGCCGCATCCAAGTGGCTGCTGGTCCGGCCACCAGGATGCGTTGTCGATTCCAATTGTTGGCCGCATCCGAGTGGCTGCTGGTCCGGCCACCAGGATGCGCTGTCAGGTGGATTGGCCTGGCCTCCTCGGCCACGTTCGTCATCGGTTTGTAATGGCCTTTTGAATGGCTGCTGGTCCGGCCATCCAGATGTGGTGTTTTGTTTTTGGCGTTTGATTTTTAAATTTATGTTTATTTGCAGGTACTTGTCGGCGTTTGGATGTTGTTGCTGGCGACCCTTGTCTGGTTGGTGTTGGCGTGAAGACGTTTGCAGGCGAGTATTTGTGTTTTAATTGGCAGCCTTTTTTCCTGATTCTCCTTCTTCTTTTGCAGGATTTGCTGGCGTCCGGCGGCTCAACACCGGGCCATCCCGCCCTCACATAATTGGCATGAGAGACGGGTGCGACCCAGTGGAGCGGCAACAGGCGCCAGCCTCTGCGTCGTCGTTGGAATGGCAGCTGTTTGTTGAGAGTGGCGTGACGTCACGGCCATGGTCAGGCGGCAGCGTCATCAGAAGAGGCCTCTTTTTCCGCCCAATTGGCAGGAATTTGTCAATGTTGATGGCGAGGCAGCTTCTTGATGGTCAGCTCTGTCTGGTGATTGGCAGGTAAGTGTGATTTTCATGTGTTTTGGCCGTTTTTCGTTGTTGTCTGTATTGACATCTTTTTCTTCGTTGCAGTGGCTGTCTCGGGAACGACGATTGGGCACATCAGTAGGCGCCGCCTGATCGCATGCTTTCGCGTGCGCTGGCGATTTGTGCCCTCCATATTTCGCCCAGGCCATCCAGCGCGTCGAATGGATCGTGGTCGGTCCATTCGTCGTCGTCATCATCGTCAATTGCTGCGCAGTCCATATCGGATTCGGAGTCCGATATGGCTGCGGCGTCATTTTGCGTATTTGGTGCTGGTCTTGGTGATGGCTGTGTGGATGCTGCTGCTGCTGTTGTTGTCCGAAGTGGCGGCACTCCTCCCGTGCTCTCGTCCCTTGCCTGCAGCAGGTTTGTCAATTTCGTTGTGATTTCTGCCAGTTTTTCTTCCAGCTCTCTAATTTTTCCCGCATATGTTTTCAGGTTATGGGCACAGCTGCCATCGCACTGAGCTGCTGGCCGCTGCTGTTGCTGGTGTTGGCGTGGCGTCGGAGCACGATTTGGGATCGGCTGCATCGGCTGGACCCTCTGGTGTTGGCGCCCCTCGGACAGTGGCTGGGGATGTTGGTCGCGATGCTGTAGCTGCTGCCGATGCTGCCGACCCAGACCGCGTTGACGTTGCTGCTGCGGCTGTGTGTGGAGTGGCTGTGTGGGTGGCTGCTGCTGCTGCAACTGTCGCTGTAGTGGCTGCTGGTGACGTTGTGGTGGCTGCTGGAGACGATGTGCTGGCTGTTGCTGCTGTATTGGCTGCTGAATTGGCTGTGGCTGCTGCCGTAGTGGCTGAGGCTGCTGCTGCTGCCGTCGATGCTCCTCCTCCCTGGCGACCCTGGCAGTTGGCAGTTGGCGCATTTGGGATTGACGGCCCTTGGCTTGCTGCACTCCGTCGTCAGGTGCCCGCCCGCGCATTTCATGCAGACAGCAGCTCGTCTACAATATGCGCGGGTATGGCCAAACACCTGTCATCGATGGCACTGGGCAGGGTCACGGGAGACTCCAAGTCTCTCAACCGTGACGGGCCTCCCACCCAGGCGTCGCAGCTTCAACACATCGTATTGGCCACGGTCCGGTTTGGGGGCGATCTCAGCCTCAAAGAGGTTGTATTGGCGGCTGCGATCGAACCGATCGGTGATCGCCCGAGCATACCGGACCGTGTACCCCTCGGCCTGCATGCAGTCCCGGAACCAGTCAGAGGGCGTGGAATGAGGAAGACCTCGGATGTGGATCCTCAATCCTCTGTCCTCCACAGGCTGATGCCCGAACTCGCCGTGCCGGATGTCATTGGCAATGGCAAGGGTGTTTGTATTGGGAGTGGCAGTAGTTGTGTTGGTGTTGGTTGTGGCGTTGGTGCTGGTGTTAGTGGCGGTGACGGTGTTGGTGATTGTATTTGTCATTGCGTTGGCGTCATTATTTGTATTAGTATTGTCAGCATTTGTATTAGTAGTGGTAGAGGCAGAGGCAGGGGCATGGGCATGTGTTGGCTGTGCAGATTGCGGCAGAGAGGCAGGAGCGGCAACTGTGTTGGTGTTGGCGGTTTTTGTTGTCCGTTTTTGCTGCTTTTGCTGTTGCTGTCGCAGCTCGTGCTGCCTCAGCTGCTCCTGGACAATGGCCTCCAGCTCCTCCATGGTTTGCCTCTTTTAAATAGGCCTCTTGATTGGCGGTCGCTGCTGGTGATGATGGTGATGGCGGCCCCGTCGTCTGGCCTGCGTCGCTCTCACTGTCGATGAGGGCGCGGCGTCGTTTCGGTGTTGGTGGGATTGGCTGTGGTTGTGGTTGTGTAGTTGTTGCTGTTTGTATAGGTGCTGACTGGGCTATGGCTTGGATCGACCCGTTGCTCGAACTCGAACCAAGTTCGATTCGCAACGGGTTCGATCCGGTCGTGTATGTGTGTGTGGCCCGTTGGCCGTTCTGGCGCTCCGATCCTGCTCGTCGGCTTGCCGGCTCTCCTCCGACTTCTCCCTCTCCCGTTGCTCTCGAACGGTTTTCAATGTTCGAGAGCGTGAGAGGCGGGAAAAGCGGCAGCGAGAGCGGCGTCCTATCGGCCTTTCCCTTTTGGTTTGGCGGGTTTTTGGGTTTTGGCGGGGTTGCGGGACTTGCAGTTTGTATTGGCGCTGCTGTTGTTGCTGATTTTATGGGGCTCGAGGGGGGAGTGGCTGTGGCCGTGGATATGTCGGCCATGGCAATGGCTGGGTACTCACTCTCTGGGTGACTGTGGCGACGTCGCTCTGCATTGGCTGGGGCGTTTGTGTTGGTATTGATGCCTGCGCCGAGGGCTCTGCTGCTGCTGCTGCTATTGGCGGTGTTGGTGTTGATGTTGTTGGCTGCTGCTGCTGCTGCTAGTGCGCCTCTGCGGGCCGCTCTGCCGCCGTCGCTGTGGCGTCTATTCGACCCTCGTCTGGCCATTCCTCTCGTCATAGTTGTTGTTGGTTTGTGTGTTGGCGATTTGCTGTCTGTTTGTTGCTTTCCTTATTAAAAAGTCACTTGTGTGTGTGTTTGTATTTAATGTATTTATTGGCACTTTCTGTCTCTTTACACAGTTTTCTCTAGTTAGTTTGTGTATCTAGTTAGTTTGTGTATCTAGTTAGGTTTGTGTTTTTATTGGCGTTTAAAATTAATCACATTTATTCACATTTATTGGGGAGAAGAAAGTTTGTCGGTAGTATTGGCGGTAGTGGTGGTGGGGAAGGGACTTTTTGTCATGTCAGCGGGGGGCACGGCACAGCACGGCACGGCACACGACAGACAGCACAAAAAGAAAACAGGGCAACACAGAAAGGCAACGGAGATGAGATGGCGACACGGCAAAAACGACACGAAAAACAATGATGGCACGTCCGACGATCGCGACCTCTCGAGCGGGCGGACGAGATGAGAGTCTCTATTTTAATGGAGGCGGCGAATAATTCAATTATTATACGTCCGACGATCGCGACCTCTCGAGCGGGCGGATGAGATGAGAGTGGCCTGGACGAGGTTCATGGTGGAACACTCATATGTCCGCCAACTCCCATGCTCTCCACACTCGAGAGACCCAATCGCCGATCGTCATTTACCGGTGCTCTCACCCCCGGTTCCACTTTCACTCACCCCAATATTGAGTGAGATGAAAATGGTCCGAGGGCAGCAGCACCGACAAGTAGGCAATGCAAATTTTATGGCTGGCCTGATTTAGTGGCTGTGTGTGTGTTGTTATTGGGCAATGGCCCGTGTCTAATGTTTCTTTGTGCTGTGTGAATTGGTTGCTCTGTTGTCAAGGATGGGATGGGAAGGGAAGGGGAAAAATGCCTGCTCCCGTATAACCGCCCGGATACTTTATACTTCCGGATCTTACGATCCGGGCGCGTGTAGCTCCGAAGAGACGACCGCATAGCATCTTGTGGGCGGTTGAAGTGGCTTTGTTGGGGCGTGTGGCAGAGTGGCGATGGCTGGCAGTGTAAATTTTGTTCCTGCTCAGCCTCATTTGGTTTTTATTGGCATTTGAAGTGGGTGGGGGGGTGGGTGTGGAGTTGGCTGGGCATAAATTGCCGAAGTTGGCGACCGATAACACACTAGCATTGAGAAATGCATTTTGAATTTGAATTGGCTTTTTGGTGTGTTATCGGCGCGGTATTTTCCTAATTGGCGTGGTATATTTTGGTCATTAATGGCGTTGCCACTTGTCAAATATTGGGGAATGGGTGATAGTTGGGAAAGTAGGAGAAGAAGAAGAAAGGTAAATATGCTAAAATAAATAACTAAAATTAATTAAATTACATTACAGCTAAGGACAATCTATCTACAATTAATACAAATAAGGACTACAAAACTACAGAGATATATACAAGGTAAAACAAACAATAATTACAATACATTTACACAACAATAAACATACTTAAATATCATTTATTTTGTTAACAATACAACAAAGCACCGGCCGGCATGGCAAACGCAATGCATAACATTACGCCGCATACCGGCCGGCTCCGTTGTCCCCCTGTGCAGGATTAGTGGCACCACCTGGCATCTTTAGTGGCGATGGCTGGACTTGGAGATGGCGTGCATGTGGGCTATGATGGTGTTGTTGGCGAGCGGCTCTGTTCCGGCCGCCCACGTTGCATCTGTCGCTGGTAGGTGTTGGCTGCTGCACTCGAGTGGCACTGGTCCGGCCACCCAACTGCATTGTCGTTGGCATTGGCATCGAAATGTGATTCCAACTATTTTTGTTATTGGCTGCATCCAAGTGGCTGCTGGTCCGGCCACCAGGATGCGTTGTCGATTTTAATTGTTGGCCGCATCCAAGTGGCTGCTGGTCCGGCCACCAGGATGCGCTGTCAGTTGGATTGGCCTGGCCTCCTCGGCCACGTTCGCCGTCAGTTTTTAAAGGCGTTTTGGATGGCTGCTGGTCCGGCCATCCAGATGAGGTGTTTACTTTGGCTTTGGTTTTAATTTGTCTTTATTTGCAGGTGTTTGTCGGCGTTTGGATGTTGTTGCTGGCGACCCTTGTCTGGTTGGTGTTGGCGTAAAACAGCAGGTGAGTATTTTGTGTTTTGGCAGTCTGCTTCTCCCTCCTGTTTCTCCTTCTTCTTTTGCAGGATTTGCTGGCGTCTGGCGGCTCAACACCGGGCCATCCCGCCCTCACATAATTGGCATGAGAGACGGGTGCGACCCAGTGGAGCGGCAACAGGCGCCAGCATCTGCGTCGTCGTTGGAATGGCTGCTGTTGGTTGAAAGTGGCGTGACGTCACGGCCATGGTGTGGTGGCAGCGTCATCAAACGAGGCCTCCTTTTCCGCCCAATTGGCAGGAAATTGTCAATGATTGTGGCGAGGCAGCTTCTTGGTGATCAGCTCTGTCTGGTGATTGGCAGGTACGTGTGGTTTTTGTGTGTTTTTGCTGTTTTTCGGGTTGGCGTGAATTGACTGTTTTTATTATGTTTTAGTGGCTGGCCTCTGGACTTTTGTTGGATTGGCGGTGGTAGTGCTGCTGATGAGGCCTCCAAATTTCGCCCATTATGCCTCAAGAGAGTTGCAGGAGTGGTGAGGCAGCTGCTGGAGGGGCAGCTCTGTCGGTTTAATGGCGGGTGAGTATGTTTGGTCATTTGCTGATTGTTGTTAATTGTGTTTAATTATACCCGATACTCAAAATGAGTATTGGGGTATATTAGATTTGTGGTTAAAGTGTATGTGTGTAACGTCCAGAAGGAATCGTTTCCGACCCCATAAAGTATATATATTCTTGATCAGCATCAATAGCCGAGTCGATTGAGCCATGTCTGTCTGTCCGTCTGTCCGTCTTTCCGTCCGTCCGTCTGTCCGACTGTCCGTCTGTACGTCCCCTTCAGCGCCTAATGCTCAAAGACTATAAGAGCTAGAGCAACGATGTTTTGGATCCAGACTTCTGTGATATGTCACTGCTACAAAAATATTTCAAAACTTTGCCCCGCCCACTTCCGCCCCCACAAAGGGCGAAAATCTGTGGCATCCACAATTTTAAAGATACGAGAAAACCAAAAACGCAGAATCGTAGAGAATGACGACATCTTTTAGACTGCGGAATCTGAATTGGATCGTATTATTATTATAGCCAGCATCAAGAAAACAATTTCATTTTTTCTCGCCCTGTCTCTCTCTAACACACACGTAGCATAGGCGGCTTTGCTTAGAGTAAAACATTAGCGCCTAGATCTCAGAGACTATAAAAGCTAGAGCAACCAAATTTGGTATCCACACTCCTAATATATCGGACCGAGACGAGTTTGTTTCAAAATTTCGCCACACCCCCTTCCGCCCCCGCAAAGGATGCAGATCTGGGGATATTCATAAATCTCAGAGACTATTAAGGCTAGAGTAACCAAATTTGGTATCCGCACTCCTGTTAGATCTCACTATAAAACGTATATCTCAAAATTTCGCCCCACCTCCTTCCGCCCACACAAAGGACGAAAATCTGTTGCATCCACAATATTGCAAAATCGAGTAAACTAAAAACGCAGAATCATAGACAATGACCATATCTATCCGGTTGCCGAATCTGGATCAGATCGGATCATTTTTGTAGCCAAAAGCAAGAAATTAATTTTTAGTGGCTACGCAGCGCCCGACGTCACGCTCAGACTGATTTTCTGTCTCTCTCGCACGCACTCTTTGTCGTGTCGTTTAATATTAGCGGCGTCTGCCGGAGGAGAGCCATACTGACTTAGTATCGGGTATAACTGTAGAGTTGCGGTCTCCGCAGCAACTCACAACGTTCCCCCTCGTTTTTGTCTATTTTTAGGTGGCATTGGCATTAAACTTCTGCTATTTGGCGCAGTCAGTACTCGCCGTAAAATCCGTCGCTTTCGAAGTCGCCGCTGGAGTGACCATTTAGAAACCTACGTAGGTCCTCGTAAGGCTCTTCATCGGTCCATTGGCTGTCGTCGTCCATGTCCATATCCGGCTCAGTGTCCGATATGGCTCCTGCTGTTTCTGTATTGGCTGCTGGTTGTGGTGGCGGCGGGTGTGTAGGTGGTGTTGTCTGTAGTGGCGGCATGGCTGCCAAGCCCCCGCCTCTAGCCTCTGTCAGGTTTTGCGATCAGCGTGGCCATTGCTGTCAACCTTTCCTCCAGCATTTTAATTTTAATGGGAGCTCTCTTTTAGATGTTTGGCACAGCTGTTCTTGCACTGGGCGCCTGGCCGCTGCTGCTGCTGAGCACGATTTGTGATCGGCTGCATCGGCTGGACCCTCTGGTGTTGGCGCCCCCTGGTCGATGGCTGGGGATGTTGGTCGCCATACCAATGCTGCTGCCGATGCTGCCGATCCGGTTGGTGTTGGCGTTGCTGCTGCCGATTTGGGAATGGCTGTAGATGTGGCTGCTGCTGCCGACGTTGTATTGGCTGGTGTTGCTGTTGGCTTGGCTGTGGCTGCTGTCTGCGACGCTCCTCCTCCCTGGCGACCCTGTGGGCCAGGAGCCGCTACCTGGCTGCCTTGTAGGCGCTGCAGCCCTTGTAGGCGCTAATGTGGGCGCCCTGGCAGTTGGCGCATTTAGGATTGACGGCCCTTGGCTTGCTGCACTCCGTCGTCAGGTGCCCGCCCGCGCATTTCATGCAGACAGCAGCTCGTCTACAATATGCGCGGGTGTGGCCAAACACCTGTCATCGATGGCACTGGGCAGGGTCACGGGAGACTCCAAGTCTCTCAACCGTGACGGGCCTCCCACCCAGGCGTCGCAGCTTCAACACCTCGTATTGGCCACGGTCCGGTTTGGGGGCGATCTCAGCCTCGAAGAGGTTGTATTGGCGGTTGCGATCGAACCGATCGGTGATCGCCCGAGTATACCGGACCGTGTACCCCTCGGCCTGCATGCAGTCCCGGAACCAGTCAGAGGGCGTGGAATGGGGAAGACCTCGGATGAGGATCCTCAATCCTCTGTCCTCCACAGGCTGATGCCCGAACTCGCCGTGCCGGATGTCATTGGCAATGGCAAGGGTGTTTGTATTTGGAGTGGCAGTAGTTGTGTTGGTGTTGGTTATGGCGATGGTGCTGGTGTTAGTGGCGGTGACGGTGTTGGTGTTTGTAGTTGTGTTTTGTGTTTGCTGCCGCTGCTGGTGATGGCGGCCCCGTCGTCTGGCCTGCTTCCTCTCACCCTCCTCATCGTCACTCCCACTGTCGATGAGGGCGCGGCGTCGTTTTGGTGTTGGTGGGATTGGCTGTGTTTGCGGTTGTGTAGTTGCTGGCTGGGCTATGGCTTGGATCGACCCGTTGCTCGAACTCGAACCAAGTTCGTCTCGCAACGGGTTCGATCCGTTCGTGTGTGTGTGTGTGGCTGCCTGTTGGCCGTTTTGGCGCTCTGCTCCTGCGCTTCGGCTTGCCGGCTCTCCTCCGACTTCTCCCTCTCCCGTTACTCTCGAACGGTTTTGAATGTTCGAGAGCGTGAGAGGCGGGAAAAGCGGCAGCGAGAGCGGCGTCCTATCGGCCTTTCCCTTTCGGTTTGGCGGGTTTTTGGGTTTTGGCGGGGTTGCGGGATTAGCGGTTTGTATTTTTGTTGGTATTGGCGCTGCTGTTGCTGCTGAGGCGGCCGTCGCTGCCGCCTCCCATCTTTGTGCCACCTCCTCCTGGCACTGGCGGAAGCAGAATTGCTCGCCGCTATGCAGCCGGGAGTGGAGGGGCATGGCCTGTATTGGACTGGCTGTTTTGGTGGGGCTCGAGGGGGGAGTGGCTGTGGCCGTGGATATGTCGGCGATGGCAATGGCTGGGTACTCACACGATGGAAGGCTGTGTCGTCGGCGCTCTGCATTGGCTGGGGCGTTTGTGTTGGTGTTGGCGCCTGCGCCGAGGGCTCTGCTGCTGCTGCTGCTATTGGCGGTGTTTGTGTTGGTGTTGTTGGCTGCTGCTGCTGCTAGAGCGCCTCTGCGGGCCGCTCTGCCGCCGTCGCTGTGGCGTCTATTTGACCCTCGTCTGGCCATTCCTCTCGTCATAGTTGTTGTTGGTTTGTGTGTTGGCGATTTGCTGTCTGTTTGTTGCTCTTTATTTTATTGAAAAGTCTCTTATGTGTGTGTTTGTGTTTAATGTATTTATTGGCACTTTCTGTCTCTTTACACAGTTTACTCTAGTTAGTTTGTGTATCTCTAGTTAGGTTTGTGTTTTTATTGGCGTTTAAAATATTTATTTATTGGGGAGAAGAAAGTTTGTCGGTAGTATTGGCGGTGGTGGTGGGGGGGAAGGGACTTTTTGTCATGTCAGCGGGGGGCACGGCACAGCACGGCACGGCACACGACAGACAGCACAAGAAAAGAACAGGGCAACACAGAAAGGCAACGGAGATGAGATGGCGACACGGCAAAAACGACACGAAAAACAATGATGGCACGTCCGACGATCGCGACCTCTCGAGCGGGCGGACGAGATGAGAGTCTCAATTTAATGGAGGCGGCGAATAATTCAATTATTATACGTCCGACGATCGCGACCTCTCGAGCGGGCGGATGAGATGAGAGTGGCCTGGACGAGGTTCATGGTGGAACACTCATATGTCCGCCAACTCCCATACTCTCCACACTCGAGAGACCCGATCGCCGGTCGTCATTTACCGGTGCTCTCACCCCCGGTTCCACTTTCACACACCCCAATATTGAGTGAGATGAAAATGGTCCGAGGGCAGCAGCACCGACAAGTAGGCAATGAAATTTTGCAATGGCTGTTTGCATTAGTGGCTGTGTGTTTGTTGTTGGCAAATGGCTCATGTCTTATGTTTTCTTTGTGCTGTGTGAATTGGCTGCTCTGTTGTCAAGGATGGGATGGGATGGGAAGGGGAAAAATGCCTGCTCCCGTATAACCGCCCGGATACTTTATACTTCCGGCTCTTACGATCCGGGCGCGTGTAGCTCCGAAGAGACGACCGCATAGCATCTTGTGGGCGGTTGTAATGGCTTTGTTGGGGCGTGTGGCAGAGTGGCGAAGGTTGGCAGTGTAAATTGTAATCCTGCTCAGCCTCATTTGGCATTTAGTGGCATTTGAAGTGGGTGGGGGGGGGTGGTTGTGGGATTGGCTGGGCATAAATTGCCGAAGTTGGCGACCGATAACACACTGGGCATTGAGAAATGCACTTTAAATTTGAATTGGCTTTTTGTGTTTTATCGGTCATTTTTTGTCTAGTATTTGCGTGGTATTTTTGGTGATACCACATGTCAAGGGGAATATGGGAATGGCAGATAGATGGGGAAGAAGAGGAAAAAGGTAATAAAAATAATCAGAAAACTACTAATAATATACAATTAAATACAGAAAACTACACTAATTTACAAAAACTTATTTCTAATATCACAGGCAAGTAACTAAAACTATGGACAAACTACGGACATGCAAAAACTACAGAAACAACAGGATTGACATCTACAACAAAAACATTGATGCAGACAAGGTAAATAAACGATAATTGACATACATTTACACACATATAAACATATTAATTACAATTTATTTTATTTCTAACAGGAGGACAAGCAACAACGGAGCACCGGCGGGTATAACAAACGCAATGCGAACATTACGCTGTATACCGGCCGGCTCTGTGTTGTTTATTGGCTGGCTGGTGTTGGCGTGCATCGTGGGCATAAGTTGGAGATGGCGAGCGGCTCTAGTCCGGCCGCCCACGTTGCATCTGTCAGGTGGAGATGGCGCATCCAGTCGAGTGGCACTGGTCCGGCCACCCGAGATGCATTGTCCAGTGTGTTGGCGATTGGCATCGATATGTGATGCCAACGAATCATGTTATTGGCCGCATCCAAGTGGCTGCTGGTCCGGCCACCAGGATGCGCTGTCAGGTGGATTGGCCTGGCCTCCTCGGCCACGTTCGTCATCGGTTTGTAATGGCCTTTTGAATGGCTGCTGGTCCGGCCATCCAGATGTGGTGTTTTGTTTTTGGCGTTTGATTTTTAAATTTATGTTTATTTGCAGGTACTTGTCGGCGTTTGGATGTTGTTGCTGGCGACCCTTGTCTGGTTGGTGTTGGCGTGAAGACGTTTGCAGGCGAGTATTTGTGTTTTAATTGGCAGCCTTTTTTCCTGATTCTCCTTCTTCTTTTGCAGGATTTGCTGGCGTCCGGCGGCTCAACACCGGGCCATCCCGCCCTCACATAATTGGCATGAGAGACGGGTGCGACCCAGTGGAGCGGCAACAGGCGCCAGCCTCTGCGTCGTCGTTGGAATGGCAGCTGTTTGTTGAGAGTGGCGTGACGTCACGGCCATGGTCAGGCGGCAGCGTCATCAGAAGAGGCCTCTTGTTCCGCCCAATTGGCAGGAATTTGTCAATGTTGATGGCGAGGCAGCTTCTTGATGGTCAGCTCTGTCTGGTGATTGGCAGGTAAGTGTGATTTTCATGTGTTTTGGCCGTTTTTCGTTGTTGTCTGTATTGACATCTTTTTCTTCGTTGCAGTGGCTGTCTCGGGAACGACGATTGGGCACATCAGTAGGCGCCGCCTGATCGCATGCTTTCGCGTGCGCTGGCGATTTGTGCCCTCCATATTTCGCCCAGGCCATCCAGCGCGTCGAATGGATCGTGGTCGGTCCATTCGTCGTCGTCATCATCGTCAATTGCTGCGCAGTCCATATCGGATTCGGAGTCCGATATGGCTGCGGCGTCATTTTGCGTATTTGGTGCTGGTCTTGGTGATGGCTGTGTGGATGCTGCTGCTGCTGTTGTTGTCCGAAGTGGCGGCACTCCTCCCGTGCTCTCGTCCCTTGCCTGCAGCAGGTTTGTCAATTTCGTTGTGATTTTTGCCAGTTTTTCTTCCAGCTCTCTAATTTTTCCCGCATATGTTTTCAGGTTATGGGCACAGCTGCCATCGCACTGAGCTGCTGGCCGCTGCTGTTGCTGGTGTTGGCGTGGCGTCGGAGCACGATTTGGGATCGGCTGCATCGGCTGGACCCTCTGGTGTTGGCGCCCCTCGGCCAGTGGCTGGGGATGTTGGTCGCGATGCTGTAGCTGCTGCCGATGCTGCCGACTCAGACCGCGTTGACGTTGCTGCTGCGGCTGTGTGTGGAGTGGCTGTGTGGGTGGCTGCTGCTGCTGCAACTGTCGCTGTAGTGGCTGCTGGTGACGTTGTGGTGGCTGCTGGAGACGATGTGCTGGCTGTTGCTGCTGTATTGGCTGCTGAATTGGCTGTGGCTGCTGACGTAGTGGCTGAGGCTGCTGCTCCTGCCGTCGATGCTCCTCCTCCCTGGCGACCCTGTGGGCCAGGAGCCGCTGCCTGGCTGCCTTGTAGGCGCTGCAGCCCTTGTAGGCGCTGATGTGGGCGCCCTGGCAGTTGGCGCATTTGGGATTTGCAGCCCTTGGCTTGCTGCACTCCGTCGTCAGGTGCCCACCCGCGCATTTCATGCAGACAGCAGCTCGTCTACAATATGCGCGGGTGTGGCCAAACACCTGACATCGATGGCACTGGGCAGGGTCACGGGAGACTCCAAGTCTCTCAACCGTGACGGGCCTCCCACCCAGGCGTCGCAGCTTCAACACATCGTATTGGCCACGGTCCGGTTTGGGGGCGATCTCAGCCTCAAAGAGGTTGTATTGGCGGCTGCGATCGAACCGATCGGTGATCGCCCGAGCATACCGGACCGTGTACCCCTCGGCCTGCATGCAGTCCCGGAACCAGTCAGAGGGCGTGGAATGAGGAAGACCTCGGATGAGGATCCTCAATCCTCTGTCCTCCACAGGCTGATGCCCGAACTCGCCGTGCCGGATGTCATTGGCAATGGCAAGGGTGTTTGTATTGGGAGTGGCAGTAGTTGTGTTGGTGTTGGTTGTGGCGTTGGTGCTGGTGTTAGTGGCGGTGACGGTGTTGGTGATTGTATTTGTCATTGCGTTGGCGTCATTATTTGTATTGGTATTGTCAGCATTTGTATTAGTAGTGGTAGAGGCAGAGGCAGGGGCATGGGCATGTGTTGGCTGTGCAGATTGCGGCAGAGAGGCAGGAGCGGCAACTGTGTTGGTGTTGGCGGTTTTTGTTGTCCGTTTTATGGGGCTCGAGGGGTGAGTGGCTGTGGCCGTGGATATGTCGGCCATGGCAATGGCTGGGTACTCACTCTCTGGGTGACTGTGGCGACGTCGCTCTGCATTGGCTGGGGCGTTTGTGTTGGTATTGATGCCTGCGCCGAGGGCTCTGCTGCTGCTGCTGCTATTGGCGGTGTTGGTGTTGGTGTTGTTGGCTGCTGCTGCTGCTGCTAGTGCGCCTCTGCGGGCCGCTCTGCCGCCGTCGCTGTGGCGTCTATTTGACCCTCGTCTGGCCATTCCTCTCGTCATGGTTGTTGTTGGTTTCTGTGTTGGCGATTTGCTGTCTGTTTGTTGCTTTCCTTATTAAAAAGTCACTTGTGTGTGTGTTTGTATTTAATGTATTTATTGGCACTTTCTGTCTCTTTACACAGTTTTCTCTAGTTAGTTTGTGTATCTAGTTAGTTTGTGTATCTCTAGTTAGGTTTGTGTTTTTATTGGCGTTTAAAATATTTATTTATTGGGGAGAAGAAAGTTTGTCGGTAGTATTGGCGGTGGTGGTGGGGGGGGAAGGGACTTTTTGTCATGTCAGCGGGGGGCACGGCACAGCACGGCACGACACACGACAGACACCACAAGAAGAAAACAGGGCAACACAGAAAGAAAACGGAGATGAGATGGCGACACGGCAAAAACGACACGAAAAACGGTTTTTGGCACGTCCGACGATCGCGACCTCTCGAGCGGGCGGACGAGATGAGAGTGGCCTGGACGAGGTTCATGGTGAAACACTCACATGTCCGCCAACTCCCATGCTCTCCACACTCGAAAGGGCCCCATCGCCGATCGTCATTTACCGGTGCTCTCACCCCCGGTTCCACTTTCACACACCCCAATATTGAGTGAGATGAAAATGGTCCGAGGGCAGCAGCACCGACCAGTAGGCAATGAAAAATTGCAATGGCTGTTTGCATTAGTGGCTGTGTGTTGTTGTTGGCAAATGGCCCGTGTCTTATGTTCCTTGTGCTTTTTGTATTGGCTGCTCTGTTGTCAAGGATGGGATGGGAAGGGGAAAAATGCCTGCTCCCGTATAACCGCCCGGATACTTTATACTTCCGGATCTTACGATCCGGGCGCGTGTAGCTCCGAAGAACACCGCATAGCATCTTGTGGGCGGTTGGAGTGGCTTTGTTGGGGCGTGTGGCAGAGTGGCGATGGCTGGCAGTGTAAATTTTGTTCCTGCTCAGCCTCATTTGGCATTTAGTGGCATTTGAAGTGGGTGGGGGGGGTGGGTGTGGAATTGGCTGGGCATAATTGCCGAAGTTGGCGACCGATAACACACTGGGCATTGATAAATGCAATTTAAATTTGAAATGTGTAGCATACAACGTACAGGGTCGAGGAGCTGATGATAAGTAAACGGGAGTAGGAAGTACGCGCTGGCTTCGGCTTTTGTCTCTGGTCGGCGGGGTGTGGGCATGGAGGAAATTTTACTACACATTTATAGCTCTGGCAAAGGGTCGAGATAAGAATTTATAAAAAAAATCGCGTACGAGTAGGGAAAGGATACTAGGAAACGGGATACAGGGGGGTCAAAGGGACAGCTCAGCATGTACACGGTATCGCCCATTTGCGAGAACGCCCACCCTACCATGATCCTTCAGGGCCACCTATTAATCGTCAGGATCCCTCCAACAAAGACTGCGGTGGGTCACATCTCCGTCTTACGAGGTTGCATGTTTCCGATGTAATCTACTTAGCCACGGTTCATTTCCAAAACTACTTTATTTAAACAATCCATAATTCTTCATTTAAATTCCTATAAAACCTAACGCTAATAGAACCTAGTCCCTAGTATAAGTCTGCTATTCGGTATCGTCTTACATTTATAGGGTATTACTAGTATCAAGAGTATCATAAGGGCGAGGTAGGGTATAAGGTTCTTAAATCTATAAAAATGATTAGTAGTATGTATATATAGATGCAAGAAATAGGTTACGTGTTCATCATAGGAACAAGGAAACGTCATATGTCATTACGGTAACTTGGTCAGTGCCAAAACCAGACAACAATCGGGTATATGGAAAGTCGTTTAAAGGCATGAGTAATACGTGTATAAAACCGTGATCATGGTTGAAGACCAACGAATAGTTACCGCACATTCATTCTTTTCAGATGGCTTACTTGTTTTTTTTTTCTTTCTTATAATCACTTACGAAACGATTAATAACGTTGACTCCCACGCAGAAAGATCTTTCGTTGTGTGTTGGATGAGGTGATTTGATGGGTGGATGAGTATGATGATGTGTGTGATTGTGATGAGTATCTGCATAGATGATGAGATGAATGCGTGGCAACCAAAATCAAAAACTGTAAAAATAATCGGTATTAATACACTACTCATTTGTTCAAGTTCGACTTAGCCCATGGACAGGAATTCCCTTTTTGTTTATACCGTATTTACTTGGCTTTTGCACATTTTTGCCGTATCAAAAGAACATTGTTAAACAGAAAGCGGATAAAAACAAAGGTTTTCGCATATCGGGTCTAATTTCGAAAGAAAGATAGAAAATATAACTAAATCCGATGCGGGTTCGATGCTTCCCGGCTGGAGACCGAGTTCCTACTCGAGGTCTGAAGGTGGCACACGATTGTACCGGGCGCAGGTAACATCAGCTGCTTCCGATGCCAGGGGTCAATGACCGCGGTCCATCTGCGGCGTGAGGTTAGGTACACTCGCACACTGGATTGCTCGTGGGGGGACTGGTTTATTTGAAGAGTCACTCAGCTCATCCCCATGGGTCGAACTTGTCCAGGCGAAGATTGCAGAGCACACCGATCGGGTTTACTTGAGGCGCAAGTCCATGCCCTCGGCTACCGAACGGTGGTACGGGCACGTGGCCAAGAGGTCTCCGGGAATAACCAATCCGTATCTTCTAGACCAGCGTTTCAATACGTAGATACTAGTGGTGCTAATCCTACACGGAAAGAACAGAACATTTTTCAACGGGTCGCTGCAGCTGGGTGGATAATTACCTCAACAGAATTGCACCACTGTTTCGAAAAATGTTGATACACTGGGGGCGCTCGTTTCCAAATGGTCGAACGGCTGCCCCAGTATTGGCGATATATAACTGGCGCGTCCACTCAAATTCAATGGTCACTTTGAGCCGCACTTGGCACTGGCACTAGGCTTTGACTTTGGGCTTGACCTTGTTTGGAGAACTGGGTCAGCTCAAGCAGACTTCTTTTTTCACTGCTGGTCACTCTGACGGCCACGAGGTAAAAAAGACAGAGGCTGGGACTACTAGGTACAGCAACCCACGTTTTTTTCCACACCTTCTATGGTCTTTTTCTGTTATACAGATCCAGCCACAGCAATATTTAATGAAATATAGTGCAAAGCAGAAAAATTGCATATCTTAGTGTTGCCACTTGGTCGCAAAACAGCTGATAATCTATGTATGGTTAAAGCTCACAAGCTCTGCAACTCGAATTTTTTTTTTCTGCCTAGTTTTAGGCTGTAATTTTGGGAGTTAGCCGTTAATTCAAATAAAAGGCACGACAAGCGTCGAATATTACACCCCCCCCGCTGAAATCACACTTTGGGGTCTTGCTAACCAAAGCGTGATCCACACTTGGAGTGCTTGATACGATTTATTGTTTAATATCTTTTGCGTGATATTTACCTATAAAGCGACCCTGGAAATCTTCCAGCTCATAGTAGCTGTTCCCGAGTCTTTTCTTAATGCGGGCTTTCCGAAACGTAGGTGCCAGTTTCGCATTAAAGCCTTTCACAAAACTACTCTGATCAAAATTTCGTCTATAAACTTCTTGACCCACTTGAAAGTTTACTTCTCGGCTTCGAAGATTATAGATATTTTCGTTTCGAACATGCTGCTGTTTCATTGCTTCTGAAGCGGTCTTGCGAATTAGCTCGAAGGAATCGTCGCGATCAAATACCACAGTTCGGTCCTCCAACATACTGAGGTTTCGTAGGAGTTGATAAGTGGAACCGCCAGTAATCATGTTTTGGCCAAAAGCAACACGATATGGGCTACTTTTTACGGCTGCATGCACACTGGACCGTAACGCACAAGTAATGAAGCTAATCTGCTCATCCCAATTGGATTGATCGGGCTTAATGTACGCTTTGATAGCAGCGAGTACTGAGCGATTTACCCGGTCTGAGGCATTGGTTTGGGGAGCGTAGGCGGCGGTGTACGAATGTCGAATTTGGTATTTCGCTAACAGATCATTAAACTTGTGTGACTTGAATTGAACACCGTTATCTGACACTATCACTTCCGGGACTCCAAAGCAATGAAACAGGTCTTCCTCCATGAACCTAATTACGGCATCCGCCGTAAATTTCTTTACCACTTTTAGGAAAGGAAATTTAGAAAATGATCGAGTACTACAAAAATGCCTATATTTCCAGATCGACTTCGGGGGTACGGACCTAGAAAATCGACGTAAAGTTTCTGAAATAGCCGAAAGGTCTCTCCTGCTTTGCCCATTGGAGTACGTAGGGGACGATTGGGGTGCTTACACAACATTTGCACACTTCGCAATTGTTGATAAAAGCTTTTACATCGCCCACTAAATTTGGCCAATAATAGAAGCGTCGAACTCGTTCTAGCGTCTTATTGATCCCACTGTGAGAAGCTAAGGGATGTTCGTGGCCTTGTTTAAGCACTTCTGTCACCAGAGCTCTGGGAACCCACAGTTTCCAGCACATGTCGTCACTAATTTGCTCACCAGTGGCGTGTTCAGCTCGACGATACAGAAGGTTATCCATTAACTTTACATCAGGTAAACGATCTGGATTAGCTTGAATTTTCGCAATGAGTTCCTGATAGTCAGTGGATTTAAACGCTTCCGATTGAAGGTCCACTAGGCTATCAATGCCAATATACGATAAGTCTTCGGTATGCACTCGTGATAAGGCATCCGGAACGATGTTCTGACTACCCTTTCTATGAAAAATCTTAAAGGTGAAGCCTTGCAGTTTCAGTGCCCATCGAGCTAGTCTCGAGTTTAGGTCAGCCTGTGACATCAGCCATTTAATGAGGCATTATCGGTAATAATGGAAAACTGATGCCCTTCTACATACGCTCTAAACTTCTTGACGCACATGACCGCGGCCAAACACTCTTTTCGGTTACGGAATAATTACGTTGACATTGGTTCAATTTGCGTGACATAAAAGCGATGGTTACCTCGTTTGCCATCTTCATCTGATTGCATCAGGACACCACCCACTCCTGTGTGACTCGCATCACAATGGATTGAAAAGGAATGGTAAAATCGGGACTGTGCAACACAGGAGCGTTACACATCTGTGATTTTAAGGAATCGAACGCGTTCTGTGCTTTCAACATCGGTCCATTCAAATTTTCGCTTGCTCTTAAGTGTATCTGAGATTGGCGCTGCGATACCCGCATAATTTTGTATGAATTTGTGGTACCAACCAGTGAGACCTAAGACCTGCGGACTTGTTTCACGGATCGGGGGACCGGAAACTCTTGAATCGCTTGGACCTTCTCAACATCTGTCTGGATCGTTCCGTTGCCTATAATATGGCCTAGGTATTTGATCTCCTTTAGGCAAAATTTGGACTTATCCACGTTTATGGTCAGACCAGCTTCGCGTAATCGGGCAGACAGGACATTGAGGACTTGAATATGCTGCTCAAAGGATTCGGAGATCACCAACAAATCGTCTAGATAAATAATATCTTCATTTCGTAGAGATGGCGGTATCACTTTATCCATCAACTTGGACATCGTTTGGGGTGCATTACACAACCCAAAGGGCATGACCGTGTACTGATACAAACGGGCGCCCTGGGATGGTAAACGCCGTTTTTTCACGAGCGCTTACTTCCACCAGCGAATTTGCCAATAGGCATCCTTCAAATCGATGCTTGAAAATGAACTCAGGCTCGAGGAAGCCGACTGAGAATGCCATCGATCAATGGCATGGGATAAGCGTTCTTAGCAGTGACTTCGTTCA
>NW_020825684.1:0-43533 GCF_003286085.1 Drosophila persimilis
GTATAATTATTACAGCCAGAATCACGAAAACAATTTCACTCTGTCTCGCTCTGTCTCACTCTAACACACAGGTTTCATGGTCGGTTTTGCCAATTGCAAAATATGAGTTCAAGGATCTCAGAACCTATAAAGCCAGAGCAACCAAATTTGGTATCCACACTCCTGTGATATCGGACCTTGACCGTTTCATGTCCAAATTTCGCCACACCCCCTTCCGCCCCCGCAATGGACGAAAATCTGAGGCAACCACAAATCTCAGAGACTATTAAGGCTAGAGTAACCAAATTTGGTACACACACTCCTTTAAGATGTCACTATAAAACGTATCTCAGAATTTCGCCCCCCCCCCCTCCGCCCCCCCAAAGGACGAAAATCTGTTGCATCCACAATATTGCAGATTTGAGAAAACTAAAAACGCAGAATCATAGAGAATGACCATATCTATCAGATTGCTGAGTCTGGATCAGATCAGATAATTTGTATAGCCAAAAGGAACAATCAATTTGCATTGGCTACGCAGCGCCCCGACGTCACGCTCAGACTGATTTTCTGTCTCTCTCGCACGCACTCTTTGTCGTGTCGTTTAATATTAGCGGCGTCTGCCGGAGGAAAGCCATACTGACTAAGTATCGGGTATAACTGTAGAGTTGCGGTGTCCGCAGCAACTCACAACGTTCCCCCTCCTTTTTGTTTGTTTTTACAATTCAACTTTAAACGACACTCAAACACACTGGTACATTTGATGGCACAATAATTTACAAACATATAAACTGCAGCAACGAAACACTTGTAACCTCGACTAGGCCCGCAGTCAGCAGGGGGGGAAAGGGAAAAAGAGAAAAAGAGAGAGACAAAATATTCGGCACTTTGACGGAGAGACTAAACCTCGAACACGACTCGACTCCACAACGTTCACGACACGACTTTTCTTTGGATAGAGATCCAGACTCGAGACCACTCCACGATCGGGGCAAAAGGCTCCAAAAGTACGAATTGTCAAGAGGGTGTCAAGTGTGTGTGTGTGTGGTGTGAGTCAAGAAAGTAAAGTGGGGCCACGCTCAAAAGTATGCTGTCTCTTCTTTGTAATTCTCCCTAACTTAAAATTTGATTTGCAATCCCCTGTGAGTTTGTCAACTTGATGTTTTGTTGGCTGTAATGCGGTATGTGGTCTTCAGTCCCCTCTACTACCCTTGCCGCCTGCGGAGGGCAGACGACTAGGAATGTAACATGTACATGTGGGCGGGCAGTTTATAGGGGGCGTAGTTGATTTATGCGAAGACTAGCATTTTTGGCTCAATTTAGGCCGTAGTGGTGGGGTGTGGCGGCAACTGATGCTGATTTGAAAATCGATTACGAAACCGATAATCAATTGTCAGCACCGTTGCCGCCGAAGATTTATCACAGATTGTAATAATTTTGTAGTGTGGTGAGAAGGGGGAAGAAGGGGTGAGGAATAGATAAAGAGAAAAGGTAAACAATGCAGGTGCTTTGCGTGGAAAATAAGAGGAAAGACACTAAATAAAAAAGAGACAAGCACTTGCAGAAATAACAATACAGATAAGTTGTAGACTGGAGTGGAGACGACGGAAAAACAGGTAATAAAAGAGATACTACATTTACGTTTCCAATATTACAATAAACATAACAATTTAAAATAATGTCTATATCTTTTTCTATAATTACAGGGAAGACAAAAGCATCGGCCGGCATAGCAAAACACAATGCTTGTAAAGACATTGCGTTGCATACCGGCCGACCCCGTCGTCCCCCTGGTCGTCGAAATTGGCGTCATACGGAGTCGTCAGAGGTAGCTGCAATTAGCACCTCGTCGTCGTTGTGGCTGTGGCTGCCCTCTTGGAGAACCAGTGGCACTGGTCCGGCCACCAGCTGGGAGCCAGGAGTAGATGGCACACATATTACTGTGGCGACACAGGTCCGGCCGCCAAAGGGAAATGGATGTGAGTGTGTGTGTGCGTCGGCAATTGTGGCCCTAATGTAGGGCGAGTGGCACTGGTCCGGCCACCAGCAGTGGGCAATGGCGGTCGATGACACGCCTACTCGAACGGCACATGTCCGGCCGCCCAAGTGTAATGGATGTGTGTGTGTGTGTGTCTGAATGGCTGGCGGTAAGTATTTTGAGAGCCCTTTTTAATCATATTTGTGGCTGATAAATTTTTCCTTTTCCAGGACCATAGGTACGACTTTTTCAATGGGCTAACGGATATTTCCCTTGTCCAAATTAATGCCGTTAAAAACATTAGGGACAGACTTCTTGACCTCGTTTTTGTTAACGATGGTTCTCTTGCTACGGTATCTAGAGAAAGCCCAATATCTCTCCCTGAAGATCCTTACCATCCAACTTTGATGATATCACTGGAGTGTACACAATCTGGAGGTGCTGACAGTTCCATCGCTCCTTGTCACATAAAGTGTTTTCGCAAAACAAACTTTATCGATTTAGATCTACATCTCTCGCGTGTTGATTGGTCGTTTCTTTATTCATTACCGAACATAGATGCAACTGTTAACTCGTTTTATAGTTCTATTTACTCCGCCCTAAATACGTTTGTTCCAGATATCACTGTACCTGTATCGTCCAAGCCTCCCTGGTTCTCCAAGTATTTGTCATACTTAAAAAATAATAAATCCCGGCTGTATAAAAAGTACCAGAAGTCGGGCTCCACGTTGGCCTTAGCTGTATACTCCTCCGCTCGCTCTCTATTCCTTGCCGTCAATAGTCAGTGTTATAATCATTACCTTTCACAATGTAGTAGAAACTTTCGTAGTGATCCTAAAAAATTCTATTCGTTCGTTAACTCTAAGCGCAAGTCAAACGGTTTTCCTCCGTCCCTTCATTACCAGAACAAAACAGAAGCTTCTGCTGTTGGTATTGCAAATTTATTCGCTAACTTTTTCCAAACAACGTACTTGTCTCATATTTACAACGCATCCACTCCGTATCCGTACCAGCTACCTCAAGCTAACAGCATTTTTCTGCCCTTTTTCGAGGAAAGCGTTGTTCTGGAAGGTTTGTCATCTATGGACATGTCGTTTTCTGCGGGTCCAGATAAGGTACCAAGTTGCATCTTAAAACACTGTGCCCAGTCCCTTTGCAAACCCTTGACCTTTCTCTTCAACCTCTCCTTGGAACAGTCTTGTCTCCCAGTAATTTGGAATGAGTCCTATATCATTCCGCTTCACAAAAAAGGTTCAAGATCAAACATTGAAAACTATCGCGGTATCGCAAAGCTTTCCGCCATCCCGAAGCTTCTTGAGTTCCCGGTCACCCGGCAACTTCAACATCTTTGTTGCAGCTTGATATCTCCGTCGCAACACGGTTTTTTCAGACATCGACTAACCTTCTTGAGTTTTCTAACCTAATCCACCGTGGTTTTCAAATTGGTTTGCAGACGGATGTAGTTTTTACTGACTTCAGCAAGGCATTCGATTCTGTGAACCATGCTCTGCTTATTCACAAGCTCTCTTTATTAGGGTTCCCAACGAATCTTCTAGATTGGATTTTGTCCTATCTCTCTAACCGTACTCAACGTGTTTTGTTTTCTAACGTGTTGTCAAATACTGTAAATGTTACTTCAGGTGTGCCACAGGGAAGTCATCTGGGCCCGCTTCTGTTCATTTTTTATACCCGATACTCAAAATGAGTATTGGGGTATATTAGATTTGTGGTAAAAGTGGATGTGTGTAACGTCCAGAAGGAATCGTTTCCGACCCTATAAAGTATATATATTCTTGATCAGCATCAATAGCCGAGTCGATTGAGCCATGTCTGTCTGTCCGTCTGTCCGTCCCCTTCAGCGCCTAATGCTCAAAGACTATAAGAGCTAGAGTAACGATGTTTTGGATCCAGACTTCTGTGATATGTCACTGCTCCAAAAATATTTCAAAACTTTGCCCCGCCCACTTCCGCCCCCACAAAGGGCGAAAATCTGTGGCATCCACAATTTCGACGATACGAGAAAACTAAAAACGCAGAATCGTAGAAGATGACTATATCTTCTAGAGTGCAAAATCTGAACCAGATCGTATAATTATTACAGCCAGAATCACGAAAACAATTTCACTCTTTCTCGCTCTGTCTCACTCTAACACACAGGTTTCATGGTCGGTTTTGCCAATTGCAAAATATGAGTTCAAGGATCTCAGAACCTATAAAAGCCAGAGCAACCAAATTTGGTATCCACACTCCTGTGATATCGGACCTTGACCGTTTCATGTCCAAATTTCGCCACACCCCCTTCCGCCCCCGCAAAGGACGAAAATCTGAGGCAACCACAAATCTCAGAGACTATTAAGGCTAGAGTAACCAAATTTGGTACACACACTCCTTTAAGATGTCACTATAAAACGTATATCTCAGAATTTCGCCCCACCCCCATCCGCCCCCACAAAGGACGAAAATCTGTTGCATCCACAATATTGCAGATTTGAGAAAACTAAAAACGCAGAATCATAGAGAATGACCATATCTATCAGATTGCTGAGTCTGGATCAGATCAGATAATTTTTATAGCCAAAAGGAACAAATCAATTTGCATTGGCTACGCAGCGCCCGACGTCACGCTCAGCCTGATTTTCTGTCTCTCTCGCACGCACTTTTTGTCGTGTCGTTTAATATTAGCGGCGTCTGCCGGAGGAAAGCCATACTGACTAAGTATCGGGTATAACTGTAGAGTTGCGGTGTCCGCAGCAACTCACAACGTTCCCCCTCGTTTTATTTGTGAATGACCTTCCTAAAGTTATAACATACTCTACTACACTAATGTATGCTGATGATGTCAAAATCTGTCTTTCTTACTCTGATTGGTATTTGCACACACGCCTTCAACTTGATCTAAGTGAACTACTATTGTGGTGTTCAACTAATCTTCTTTTTCTGAACCTTTCCAAATGCAAACTTATGACATTTTACCGTCGCGCTCCTCATTGTTCGCGCTCCCATATGTTCTAGGAAATCATGTCCTTGAGCGAATTTCGAGTTCAAATGACCTCGGAATCCTTTCTGATCATAAGATGTGTTTTAACACCCATATAGCTGCAACTGTAAATAAAGCTAAGGGTGTTTTAGCGTTCATCGAGCGTTGGTCCAAGGAGTTTGACGACCCGTACGTTACGAAACAACTGTACATCTCATTAGTACGTCCTATATTGGAGTATTGTTCTTGTGTGTGGAGCCCGCAGTATAAAGTACAGCAGGCTGTTATTGAATCCGTGCAAAAGCAATTTTTAATTTTTGCCCGGAACTTTAACTGGGACTCAGGTAGAATCTTGCCACCCTACCGGTCTAGGCTAAATCTTATTGACCTGCCGTCGTTGCACCATCGCAGAATATGCAATGGCGTAATGTTCGTGCACAAGCTCCTTCTTGGGACTGTTGACTCCCAAAATCTCGTGGGTCAGATTGACTTGGCCGTTCCATCTAGACCTACCCGTACTTTTAGGCCTATCCGTCTACCCATATGTAGGTCTAATTATGCTGATCATGAACCTTTTAGGGTTTTATGCTATAATTATAACTCCCTCTGTCAAACCCTATCCCCTGAACTGTCTCTTAAACTAATTGCATGCAATATTTATAATCATTTAAATTTAGCTAACTTTAAACTTATCTTTTTCCGCCTTTAGTAACTAAGTACCATTATTAACAGATAATTGTTAATTTAATAAATAAATAAATAAATAGCTCAAGTATAATTTTGTGTTCGTGTGTGGCATCGTCAAAAAACACAGTAAAAAATATATATAACATTGGATTCCCGTTAGAGATTGATTACTTGGCCAAACGTGGGGCCGTATCCTTGCAAATCGTCAGATCAATAAACTCCACCAGTGTTCGGGTCGGGCGGCCATTCCCTTGCGCAGATACTCGTATTCGAAGCCCTTTGTCACCATAACATTTGTGGCATCCTTTGAGGGAGAAAGTCCATAAGCTCTGCGCCCAAACAAAGCGCCCCACAATACTCACAATATGCATCCACTGGCCACAGGGCACATACTCACGGAGAAAGGCAGTGGCCTTGCTGGGACGTCCACCTCGGTCAATGCCATAGTTCTGCACATCGCTTCGTCCCCCGGCACGCACGGCCTTGCTGTAATATTTCCACAATGGGAAGCGCCACACACGATCTCCGGTATGCATGCTGGCGTGCTTGATCTGCTGCCACAGGATCTCCGAGTTGGTAAAGACCCCCGCAGCCGACTCATCCAGGGCCTGCCGCATGTAGCCCGAGCAGGTGCCGACGTCAATGATGCACTTGGGACAGAAGTTTTGCGCATACAGCAGGGCGTCTGCCAGGACCAGTACATCCTCGTGATCGGTGCACTGGATCTCGATGGTCTTGCCGTTCATGGACTTGACCATGTCCCCAGTACGGACCGAATTGCAGCCCACTACGTTTTCACAAAGAGGTATCAGGCCGCGAATGTTGACCTAAGAACAGCATTATTATTCAAGGAGATATCATTTCTGTCCTGAGTACTTACCGGTAAACGCAGGCCAGCCACAGCTCGACAACAGGCCACCACAACGGCGGCCCCGGTCATGTCGCCACGCATATGGAAGAGCTCATGTTTCTCTTTCAGGCACAATCCTCCAGCATCGTAAGTCACGCCTTGGCCCACCAGCACAATGGGGCGCTCCTCGGCACAGGTGCCGTAGTAACTCAGCTCCAGGAAGATGGGTGGCTCGCACGAGGCCTTGCCCACAGCCAGGAAGGCGTGCATTGACTGGCTCTCGGCCCAGCCCTCGACCTTGACCTCCACATTGACACCGGATTTGCACAGCACCTCGACGACATTCTGCGCAAAAGCTGTGGGTGTGAGGAGGTTGGAGGGCATCTCCTGCAGCTGTCTCGTCAGGTTCTGGGCGGCTGCCTTCTGCAGACCAATGCGCCATCCTTCAAGGTCGCAGACCTCGTCTTTTCTTGCGTATAAGTCCAGCGACGCTGGATAGCCTGGGGACGTGGTCGCAGGCGCTGCAAGCATTATTTTTCGTTAAGCCCACACAAAGTACCAAATATCACAATATTCTAGATACGTATTTCGTGTTCAATTTCTAGCAATAGAGAATGCCAAATTGAGGCGATGAATGTACTCCATGAGAAAGTGACACTCACTTCAAGGGCTATTTGGTCGGTACATTCAGGAAATTCGAAAGGATCAGTATCTAAAAACGAGTGGACATCGGCCCTTCACTCACTACTGTTTTGGTTTGTCTGTCCTCGGAGGAGTAAACATATCTATGTATGTATATCTTTGACAAATGGGGCTAACAAATCATGAACTCTTGAAGGGCCATGGTACTCAAATAGATGTGGCTCTGGATGAGTGTAACTTCCAGAAGGAAGCCTTTTCGTCCTATGAGCGTCCTTGATGAGCACCTAGATATCAGAGACCATGAAAGCTAGAGCAACCAAATTGTATATCCAGACACCTGGACCCGTCCGCTTCCACAAAGACCAAAAATCTGTGGAATTCACAATTAACGCAGAATCGTAGAGAACGCCATATTTACTAGACTGTCAAATGTGGATGAGATCGGATCGTTATTATAGCCATAACGACCAAATCGCCTTCCACGCGCTTACTCATTCTCTCTCGATCTCTCTATCCATCTCACACACTCTTTCTCGTGCAGTGTGTTCGCTCTAGCGGAGGGAAGCGAGACAGAACGGCGGGCTTGTGTGTAAGAAAGAGAGAGAGGGAGAAAAGTTCCACTCTCCTATCTCATGACAAGTGCGAGCATAATTCAGAGTTTACTTCGTTCCCGCTCGTTAAAGAATCTTTTTTGTATAAGTGGGTGATAAAAAAGAAAGGTTTTAAAATCAAAACGTTTGTAAGATATGAATATTAGTTTATAAGATTTGAATATTAGTTTAAGAGTTACTCATCGATAGTATTATAAGAAATACCAATGTACTCGATATATCGATACTTGTCCTCGACAAGTATCGATATGCCAACACACATTAATTGATATACGACAATGAAGACAGAAGAACATATAATAAAACCGTGCTATTAAAAGTTTACATATCAGGTGTGGGGTTTGCCCAAAAAAAAAAAAATAAATAAAACTCTGCGATGAACTATGCAGACATAAGAGCGAAAACCAAAAGTGAACTTAGCGCCATATTGCGTAGGCAAAACGTATATTTTGATCAAGATGCCAACATACACCAATTACGTACAGCAGTGAAAAAAATCATGGAAGACACGCATGAGCTAGGAAATACGGCGCCAAGCGCAGACGAGACTATGCAGGCAGACATTTTTGCAGTCCCGGTTGAGCGCGAGATAGATAGAGACAACCGTAGTGCACAACACGCAGTAAAAGCGGCGCCAGAAGAACATGGTGAAAATGTGCAGAAGGCTCGAGAAGCATTCATGCCGCGACAAGATAACGCGTGTTCGAAATTGACCATGCGATCAGATGAATACGAAGAAGAATCGCGCCGTTTGCAGCAGTTGGAACAATTGTACGTTTCTCGCAAGCGCTTAGCTGATCTCAAATTAAGCATATTGAAAACGGAGAAAGAGGCTATGGAGTTGGAAACGCCGAGAGATTGCATCGACTTGACACACATTGAGGCGCTGATGCGTCCATTTTCTGGAGATGACGACCAGGCTGTAACCAGTTGGATAAGTAACTTTGAGGACATTATGAATTTCCATGGTGTATCCGAGTCAAAATGCTGGATATTAGCGAAGCGGCTGCTAGGCGGATCGGCGAAGGCGTACATCGAACATGTGGCGCCTTTGACTTGGCAATTGATGCGAGCAGAATTGCTCAACGTCTTTGAGCAGAAAGTGACAGCGTGGGACATTGGATAGCGACTGGAGGCACGGAAAATTGCAAATAATGAAAGCGCATTGCAATATTTCGTCGCAATGTGCAGCATAGCGTCGCAAGCAGACATGGCCACGAGCGATGTGGTCAAATTCATCGTAGAGGGACTGCAGGACAAGACGGGCATGGCAGCATCCATGCTATACTGCATCACACTCAACGAGTTGCGTGACAAGATGGTCACCTATGATAAGGTCAGAAGAGCTCCTGGCGTCGTAGCAATTCGTAGCGAAGGTATGACAAAGGGAAAACTAAATGTGAGTATGGCAGTTGGGCAGCAGCAAGGTGGTGGCGCAATGCGTTGCTACAACTGTCGGCAATTTGGGCACGTTATGAAGGAATGCAGTCAGCCAAAGAGACCGGATGGGGCATGTTTTAACTGTTGGAGTACCAGCCACCTATATTCGCAGTGCCCGAAACGAAAGATGGCCACTAGGGTAGCTGCAGTTCAAGATGAGGAGCGACCAGGAGAAAAAAAAACGACGATTTAGCGGCTGTCCAGTTCATCACTTTATGACTTCCGTTTGGTGAACAAAGAGGCGTCAGTATTTTTAGTCTATTTGATACAGGTAGCCCTGTAAGTTTTATTCATAAGTCTTTGATACCGAAGTCGGCTATAGTTGAAGCCTATAATGAAGTTAGGAAATACTATGGACTAGGAGGACAACCAATTCCCATATGGGGAAAATTTAAGTGCCATATTGAATTTTGCACAAAGAAATATATCGTTTTATTAAACATCGTAGATGATAACATGCTGCCTTTGCCGGTATTGTTGGGACGCGATGCCCTTAAAGTTATTGAAGTAAAATTAGTTCATAAGAAAAATATCAATGCGAAGCAACACACACCATTAAGTTCGTTAAAGCAAAAAGCTATTAGTTTGTCTCTCTTTGTCACTCTTTGTCATGTCGATTAATATTAGCGGCCTCTGCCGGAGGAGAGCCATACTGACTAAGTATCGGGTATAAATGTAGAGTTGCGGTACGCAGCAACTCACAACGTTCCCCCTCGTTTTTGTTTGTTTTTACAATTCAACTTTAAACGACACTCAAACACACTGGTACATTTGATGGCACAATAATTTACAAACATATAAACTGCAGCAACGAAACACTTGTAACCTCGACTAGGCCCGCAGTCAGCAGGGTGGGAAAGGGAAAAAGAGAAAAAGAGAGAGACAAAATATTCGGCACTTTGACGGAGAGACTAAACCTCGAACACGACTCGACTCCACAACGTTCACGACACGACTTTTCTTTTGGATAGAGATCCAGACTCGAGACCATTCCACGATCGGGGCAAAAGGCTCCAAAAGTACGAATTGACAAGAGGGTGTCAAGTGTGTGTGTGTGTGGTGTGAGTCAAGAAAGTAAAGTGGGGCCACGCTCAAAAGTATGCTGTCTCTTCTTTGTAATTCTCCCTAACTTAAAATTTGATTTGCAATCCCCTGTGAGTTTGTCAACTTGATGTTTGGTTGGCTGTAATGCGGTATGTGGTCTTCAGTCCCCTCTACTAGACAGGCAGACGACTAGGAATGTAACATGTACATGTGGGCGGGCAGTTTATAGGGGGCGTAGTTGATTTATGCGAAGACTAGCATTTTTGGCTCAATTTAGGCCGTAGTGGTGGGGTGTGGCGGCAACTGATGCTGATTTGAAAATCGATTACGAAACCGATAATCAATTGTCAGCACCGTTGCCGCCGAAGATTTATCACAGATTGTAATAATTTTGTAGTGTGGTGAGAAGGGGGAAGAAGGGGTGAGGAATAGATAAAGAGAAAAGGTAAACAATGCAGGTGCTTTGCGTGGAAAATAAGAGGAAAGACACTAAATAAAAAAGAGACAAGCACTTGCAGAAATAACAATACAGATAAGTTGTAGACTGGAGTGGAGACGACGGAAAAACAGGTAATAAAAGAGATACTACATTTACGTTTCCAATATTACAATAAACATAACAATTTAAAATAATGTCTATATCTTTTTCTATAATTACAGGGAAGACAAAAAGCATCGGCCGGCATAGCAAAACACAATGCTTGTAAAGACATTGCGTTGCATACCGGCCGACCCCGTCGTCCCCCCTGGTCGTCGAAATTGGCGTCATACGAAGTCGTCAGAGGTAGCTGCAATTAGCACCTCGTCGTCGTTGTGGCTGTGGCTGCCCTCTTGGAGAACCAGTGGCACTGGTCCGGCCACCAGCTGGGAGCCAGGAGTAGATGGCACACATATTACTGTGGCGACACAGGTCCGGCCGCCAAAGGGAAATGGATGTGAGTGTGTGTGTGCGTCGGCAATTGTGGCCCTAATGTAGGGCGAGTGGCACTGGTCCGGCCACCAGCAGTGGGCAATGGCGGTCGATGACACGCCTACTCGAACGGCACATGTCCGGCCGCCCAAGTGTAATGGATGTGTGTGTGTGTGTGTCTGAATGGCTGGCGGTAAGTATTTTGAGAGCCCTTTTTAATCATATTTGTGGCTGATAAATTTTTCCTTTTCCAGGACCATAGGTACGACTTTTTCAATGGGCTAACGGATATTTCCCTTGTCCAAATTAATGCCGTTAAAAACATTAGGGACAGACTTCTTGACCTCGTTTTTGTTAACGATGGTTCTCTTGCTACGGTATCTAGAGCAAGCCCAATATCTCTCCCTGAAGATCCTTACCATCCAACTTTGTTGATATCACTGGAGTGTACACAATCTGGAGGTGCTGACAGTTCCATCGCTCCTTGTCACATAAAGTGTTTTCGCAAAACAAACTTTATCGATTTAGATCTACATCTCTCGCGTGTTGATTGGTCGTTTCTTTATTCATTACCGAACATAGATGCAACTGTTAACTCGTTTTATAGTTCATTTACTCCGCCCTAAATACGTTTGTTCCAGATATCACTGTACCTGTATCGTCCAAGCCTCCCTGGTTCTCCAAGTATTTGTCATACTTAAAAAATAATAAATCCCGGCTCTATAAAAAGTACCAGAAGTCGGGCTCCACGTTGGCCTTAGCTGTATACTCCTCCGCTCGCTCTCTATTCCTTGCCGTCAATAGTCAGTGTTATAATCATTACCTTTCACAATGCAGTAGAAACTTTCGTAGTGATCCTAAAAAATTCTATTCGTTCGTTAACTCTAAGCGCAAGTCAAACGGTTTTCCTCCGTCCCTTCATTACCAGACCAAAACAGAAGCTTCTGCTGTTGGTATTGCAAATTTATTCGCTAACTTTTTCCAAACAACGTACTTGTCTCATATTTACAACGCATCCACTCCGTATCCGTACCAGCTACCTCAAGCTAACAGCATTTTTCTGCCCTTTTTCGAGGAAAGCGTTGTTCTGGAAGGTTTGTCATCTATGGACATGTCGTTTTCTGCGGGTCCAGATAAGGTACCAAGTTGCATCTTAAAACACTGTGCCCAGTCCCTTTGCAAACCCTTGACCTTTCTCTTCAACCTCTCCTTGGAACAGTCTTGTCTCCCAGTAATTTGGAATGAGTCCTATATCATTCCGCTTTACAAAAAAGGTTCAAGATCAAACATTGAAAACTATCGCGGTATCGCAAAGCTTTCCGCCATCCCGAAGCTTCTTGAGTTCCTGGTCACCCGGCAACTTCAACATCTTTGTTGCAGCTTGATATCTCCGTCGCAACACGGTTTTTTCAGACATCGTTCAACATCGACTAACCTTCTTGAGTTTTCTAACCTAATCCACCGTGGTTTTCAAATTGGTTTGCAGACGGATGTAGTTTTTACTGACTTCAGCAAGGCATTCGATTCTGTGAACCATGCTCTGCTTATTCACAAGCTCTCTTTATTAGGGTTCCCAACGAATCTTCTAGATTGGATTTTGTCCTATCTCTCTAACCGTACTCAACGTGTTTTGTTTTCTAACGTGTTGTCAAATACTGTAAATGTTACTTCAGGTGTGCCACAGGGAAGTCATCTGGGCCCGCTTCTGTTCATTTTTTATACCCGATACTCAAAATGAGTATTGGGGTATATTAGATTTGTGGTAAAAGTGGATGTGTGTAACGTCCAG
The DNA here is from genome assembly GCF_003286085.1 of Drosophila persimilis. NCBI lineage: Eukaryota > Metazoa > Arthropoda > Insecta > Diptera > Drosophilidae > Drosophila > Drosophila persimilis. The sequence continues at coordinate 12,908 of NW_020825684.1, forward strand.
AAGGAATCGTTTCCGACCCTATAAAGTATATATATTCTTGATCAGCATCAATAGCCGAGTTGATTGAGCCATGTCTGTCTGTCCGTCTGTCCGTCCCCTTCAGCGCCTAATGCTCAAAGACTATAAGAGCTAGAGTAACGATGTTTTGGATCCAGACTTCTGTGATATGTCACTGCTCCAAAAATATTTCAAAACTTTGCCCCGCCCACTTCCGCCCCCACAAAGGGCGAAAATCTGTGGCATCCACAATTTCGACGATACGAGAAAACTAAAAACGCAGAATCGTAGAAGATGACTATATCTTCTAGAGTGCAAAATCTGAACCAGATCGTATAATTATTACAGCCAGAATCACGAAAACAATTTCACTCTTTCTCGCTCTGTCTCACTCTAACACACAGGTTTCATGGTCGGTTTTGCCAATTGCAAAATATGAGTTCAAGGATCTCAGAACCTATAAAAGCCAGAGCAACCAAATTTGGTATCCACACTCCTGTGATATCGGACCTTGACCGTTTCATGTCCAAATTTCGCCACACCCCCTTCCGCCCCCGCAAAGGACGAAAATCTGAGGCAACCACAAATCTCAGAGACTATTAAGGCTAGAGTAACCAAATTTGGTACACACACTGCTTTAAGATGTCACTATAAAACGTATATCTCAGAATTTCGCCCCACCCCCTTCCGACCCCACAAAGGACGAAAATCTGTTGCATCCACAATATTGCAGATTTGAGAAAACTAAAAACGCAGAATCATAGAGAATGACCATATCTATCAGATTGCTGAGTCTGGATCAGATCAGATAATTTTTATAGCCAAAAGGAACAAATCAATTTGCATTGGCTACGCAGCGCCCGACGTCACGCTCAGCCTGATTTTCTGTCTCTCTCGCACGCACTTTTTGTCGTGTCGTTTAATATTAGCGGCGTCTGCCGGAGGAAAGCCATACTGACTAAGTATCGGGTATAACTGTAGAGTTGCGGTGTCCGCAGCAACTCACAACGTTCCCCCTCGTTTTATTTGTGAATGACCTTCCTAAAGTTATAACATACTCTACTACACTAATGTATGCTGATGATGTCAAAATCTGTCTTTCTTACTCTGATTGGTATTTGCACACACGCCTTCAACTTGATCTAAGTGAACTACTATTGTGGTGTTCAACTAATCTTCTTTTTCTGAACCTTTCCAAATGCAAACTTATGACATTTTACCGTCGCGCTCCTCATTGTTCGCGCTCCCATATGTTCTAGGAAATCATGTCCTTGAGCGAATTTCGAGTTCAAATGACCTCGGAATCCTTTCTGATCATAAGATGTGTTTTAACACCCATATAGCTGCAACTGTAAATAAAGCTAAGGGTGTTTTAGCGTTCATCGAGCGTTGGTCCAAGGAGTTTGACGACCCGTACGTTACGAAACAACTGTACATCTCATTAGTACGTCCTATATTGGAGTATTGTTCTTGTGTGTGGAGCCCGCAGTATAAAGTACAGCAGGCTGTTATTGAATCCGTGCAAAAGCAATTTTTAATTTTTGCCCGGAACTTTAACTGGGACTCAGGTAGAATCTTGCCACCCTACCGGTCTAGGCTAAATCTTATTGACCTGCCGTCGTTGCACCATCGCAGAATATGCAATGGCGTAATGTTCGTGCACAAGCTCCTTCTTGGGACTGTTGACTCCCAAAATCTCGTGGGTCAGATTGACTTGGCCGTTCCATCTAGACCTACCCGTACTTTTAGGCCTATCCGTCTACCCATATGTAGGTCTAATTATGCTGATCATGAACCTTTTAGGGTTTTATGCTATAATTATAACTCCCTCTGTCAAACCCTATCCCCTGAACTGTCTCTTAAACTAATTGCATGCAATATTTATAATCATTTAAATTTAGCTAACTTTAAACTTATCTTTTTCCGCCTTTAGTAACTAAGTACCATTATTAACAGATAATTGTTAATTTAATAAATAAATAAATAAATAGCTCAAGTATAATTTTGTGTTCGTGTGTGGCATCGTCAAAAAACACAGTAAAAAATATATATAACATTGGATTCCCGTTAGAGATTGATTACTTGGCCAAACGTGGGGCCGTATCCTTGCAAATCGTCAGATCAATAAACTCCACCAGTGTTCGGGTCGGGCGGCCATTCCCTTGCGCAGATACTCGTATTCGAAGCCCTTTGTCACCATAACATTTGTGGCATCCTTTGAGGGAGAAAGTCCATAAGCTCTGCGCCCAAACAAAGCGCCCCACAATACTCACAATATGCATCCACTGGCCACAGGGCACATACTCACGGAGAAAGGCAGCGGCCTTGCTGGGACGTCCACCTTGGTCAATGCCATAGTTCTGCACATCGCTTCGTCCCCCGGCACGCACGGCCTTGCTGTAATATTTCCACAATGGGAAGCGCCACACACGATCTCCGGTATGCATGCTGGCGTGCTTGATCTGCTGCCACAGGATCTCCGAGTTGGTAAAGACCCCCGCAGCCGACTCATCCAGGGCCTGGCGCATGTAGCCCGAGCAGGTGCCGACGATCATTGACGTCACTTGGGACAGAAGTTTTGCGCATACAGCAGGGCGTCTGCCAGGACCAGTACATCCTCGTGATCGGTGCACTGGATCTCGATGGTCTTGCCGTTCATGGACTTGACCATGTCCCCAGTACGGACCGAATTGCAGCCCACTACGTTTTCACAAAGAGGTATCAGGCCGCGAATGTTGACCTAAGAACAGCATTATTATTCAAGGAGATATCATTTCTGTCCTGAGTACTTACCGGTAAACGCAGGCCAGCCACAGCTCGACAACAGGCCACCACAACGGCGGCCCCGGTCATGTCGCCACGCATATGGAAGAGCTCATGTTTCTCTTTCAGGCACAATCCTCCAGCATCGTAAGTCACGCCTTGGCCCACCAGCATAATGGGGCGCTCCTCGGCACAGGTGCCGTAGTAACTCAGCTCCAGGAAGATGGGTAGCTCGCACGAGGCCTTGCCCACAGCCAGGAAGGCGTGCATTGACTGGCTCTCGGCCCAGCCCTCGACCTTGACCTCCACATTGACACCGGATTTGCACAGCACCTCGACGACATTCTGCGCAAAAGCTGTGGGTGTGAGGAGGTTGGAGGGCATCTCCTGCAGCTGTCTCGTCAGGTTCTGGGCGGCTGCCTTCTGCAGACCAATGCGCCATCCTTCGAGGTCGCAGACCTCGTCTTTTCTTGCGTATAAGTCCAGCGACGCTGGATAGCCTGGGGACGTGGTCGCAGGCGCTGCAAGCATTATTTTTCGTTAAGCCCACACAAAGTACCAAATATCACAATATTCTAGATACGTATTTCGTGTTCAATTTCTAGCAATAGAGAATGCCAAATTGAGGCGATGAATGTACTCCATGAGAAAGTGACACTCACTTCAAGGGCTATTTGGTCGGTACATTCAGGAAATTCGAAAGGATCAGTATCTAAAAACGAGTGGACATCGGCCCTTCACTCACTACTGTTTTGGTTTGTCTGTCCTCGGAGGAGTAAACATATCTATGTATGTATATCTTTGACAAATGGGGCTAACAAATCATGAACTCTTGAAGGGCCATGGTACTCAAATAGATGTGGCTCTGGATGAGTGTAACTTCCAGAAGGAAGCCTTTTCGTCCTATGAGCGTCCTTGATGAGCACCTAGATATCAGAGACCATGAAAGCTAGAGCAACCAAATTGTATATCCAGACACCTGGACCCGTCCGCTCCCACAAAGACCAAAAATCTGTGGAATTCACAATTAACGCAGAATCGTAGAGAACGCCATATTTACTAGACTGTCAAATGTGGATGAGATCGGATCGTTATTATAGCCATAACGACCAAATCGCCTTCCACGCGCTTACTCATTCTCTCTCGATCTCTCTATCCATCTCACACACTCTTTCTCGTGCAGTGTGTTCGCTCTAGCGGAGGGAAGCGAGACAGAACGGCGGGCTTGTGTGTAAGAAAGAGAGAGAGGGAGAAAAGTTCCACTCTCCTATCTCATGACAAGTGCGAGCATAATTCAGAGTTTACTTCGTTCCCGCTCGTTAAAGAATCTTTTTTGTATAAGTGGGTGATAAAAAAGAAAGGTTTTTAAAATCAAAACGTTTGTAAGATATGAATATTAGTTTATAAGATTTGAATATTAGTTTAAGAGTTACTCATCGATAGTATTATAAGAAATACCAATGTACTCGATATATCGATACTTGTCCTCGACAAGTATCGATATGCCAACACACATTAATTGATATACGACAATGAAGACAGAAGAACATATAATAAAACCGTGCTATTAAAAGTTTACATATCAGGTGTGGGGTTTGCCCAAAAAAAAAAAAAAAAATAAATAAATAAAACTCTGCGATGAACTATGCAGACATAAGAGCGAAAACCAAAAGTGAACTTAGCGCCATATTGCGTAGGCAAAACGTATATTTTGATCAAGATGCCAACATACACCAATTACGTACAGCAGTGAAAAAAATCATGGAAGACACGCATGAGCTAGGAAATACGGCGCCAAGCGCAGACGAGACTATGCAGGCAGACATTTTTGCAGTCCCGGTTGAGCGCGAGATAGATAGAGACAACCGTAGTGCACAACACGCAGTAAAAGCGGCGCCAGAAGAACATGGTGAAAATGTGCAGAAGGCTCGAGAAGCATTCATGCCGCGACAAGATAACGCGTGTTCGAAATTGACCATGCGATCAGATGAATACGAAGAAGAATCGCGCCGTTTGCAGCAGTTGGAACAATTGTACGTTTCTCGCAAGCGCTTAGCTGATCTCAAATTAAGCATATTGAAAACGGAGAAAGAGGCTATGGAGTTGGAAACGCCGAGAGATTGCATCGACTTGACACACATTGAGGCGCTGATGCGTCCATTTTCTGGAGATGACGACCAGGCTGTAACCAGTTGGATAAGTAACTTTGAGGACATTATGAATTTCCATGGTGTATCCGAGTCAAAATGCTGGATATTAGCGAAGCGGCTGCTAGGCGGATCGGCGAAGGCGTACATCGAACATGTGGCGCCTTTGACTTGGCAATTGATGCGAGCAGAATTGCTCAACGTCTTTGAGCAGAAAGTGACAGCGTGGGACATTGGATAGCGACTGGAGGCACGGAAAATTGCAAATAATGAAAGCGCATTGCAATATTTCGTCGCAATGTGCAGCATAGCGTCGCAAGCAGACATGGCCACGAGCGATGTGGTCAAATTCATCGTAGAGGGACTGCAGGACAAGACGGGCATGGCAGCATCCATGCTATACTGCATCACACTCAACGAGTTGCGTGACAAGATGGTCACCTATGATAAGGTCAGAAGAGCTCCTGGCGTCGTAGCAATTCGTAGCGAAGGTATGACAAAGGGAAAACTAAATGTGAGTATGGCAGTTGGGCAGCAGCAAGGTGGTGGCGCAATGCGTTGCTACAACTGTCGGCAATTTGGGCACGTTATGAAGGAATGCAGTCAGCCAAAGAGACCGGATGGGGCATGTTTTAACTGTTGGAGTACCAGCCACCTATATTCGCAGTGCCCGAAACGAAAGATGGCCACTAGGGTAGCTGCAGTTCAAGATGAGGAGCGACCAGGAGAAAAAAAAACGACGATTTAGCGGCTGTCCAGTTCATCACTTTATGACTTCCGTTTGGTGAACAAAGAGGCGTCAGTATTTTTAGTCTATTTGATACAGGTAGCCCTGTAAGTTTTATTCATAAGTCTTTGATACCGAAGTCGGCTATAGTTGAAGCCTATAATGAAGTTAGGAAATACTATGGACTAGGAGGACAACCAATTCCCATATGGGGAAAATTTAAGTGCCATATTGAATTTTGCACAAAGAAATATATCGTTTTATTAAACATCGTAGATGATAACATGCTGCCTTTGCCGGTATTGTTGGGACGCGATGCCCTTAAAGTTATTGAAGTAAAATTAGTTCATAAGAAAAATATCAATGCGAAGCAACACACACCATTAAGTTCGTTAAAGCAAAAAGCTATTAGTTTGTCTCTCTTTGTCACTCTTTGTCATGTCGATTAATATTAGCGGCCTCTGCCGGAGGAGAGCCATACTGACTAAGTATCGGGTATAAATGTAGAGTTGCGGTACGCAGCAACTCACAACGTTCCCCCTCGTTTTTGTTTGTTTTTACAATTCAACTTTAAACGACACTCAAACACACTGGTACATTTGATGGCACAATAATTTACAAACATATAAACTGCAGCAACGAAACACTTGTAACCTCGACTAGGCCCGCAGTCAGCAGGGTGGGAAAGGGAAAAAGAGAAAAAGAGAGAGACAAAATATTCGGCACTTTGACGGAGAGACTAAACCTCGAACACGACTCGACTCCACAACGTTCACGACACGACTTTTCTTTTGGATAGAGATCCAGACTCGAGACTATTCCACGATCGGGGCAAAAGGCTCCAAAAGTACGAATTGACAAGAGGGTGTCAAGTGTGTGTGTGTGTGGTGTGAGTCAAGAAAGTAAAGTGGGGCCACGCTCAAAAGTATGCTGTCTCTTCTTTGTAATTCTCCCTAACTTAAAATTTGATTTGCAATCCCCTGTGAGTTTGTCAACTTGATGTTTTGTTGGCTGTAATGCGGTATGTGGTCTTCAGTCCCCTCTACTAGACAGGCAGACGACTAGGAATGTAACATGTACATGTGGGCGGGCAGTTTATAGGGGGCGTAGTTGATTTATGCGAAGACTAGCATTTTTGGCTCAATTTAGGCCGTAGTGGTGGGGTGTGGCGGCAACTGATGCTGATTTGAAAATCGATTACGAAACCGATAATCAATTGTCAGCACCGTTGCCGCCGAAGATTTATCACAGATTGTAATAATTTTGTAGTGTGGTGAGAAGGGGGAAGAAGGGGTGAGGAATAGATAAAGAGAAAAGGTAAACAATGCAGGTGCTTTGCGTGGAAAATAAGAGGAAAGACACTAAATAAAAAAGAGACAAGCACTTGCAGAAATAACAATACAGATAAGTTGTAGACTGGAGTGGAGACGACGGAAAAACAGGTAATAAAAGAGATACTACACTGGAACAAAGACGAGACAAAACAGGTACAATTGATTTACGTTTACAATATTACAATAAACATAACAATTTAAAATAATGTCTATATCTTTTTCTATAATTACAGGGAAGACAAGAAGCATCGGCCGGCATAGCAAAACACAATGCTTGTAAAGACATTGCGTTGCATACCGGCCGACCCCGTCGTCCCCCCTGGTCGTCGAAATTGGCGTCATACGAAGTCGTCAGAGGTAGCTGCAATTAGCACCTCGTCGTCGTTGTGGCTGTGGCTGCCCTCTTGGAGAACCAGTGGCACTGGTCCGGCCACCAGCTGGGAGCCAGGAGTAGATGGCACACATATTACTGTGGCGACACAGGTCCGGCCGCCAAAGTGAAATGGATGTGAGTGTGTGTGTGCGTCGGCAATTGTGGCCCTAATGTAGGGCGAGTGGCACTGGTCCGGCCACCAGCAGTGGGCAATGGCGGTCGATGACACGCCTACTCGAACGGCACATGTCCGGCCGCCCAAGTGTAATGGATGTGTGTGTGTGTGTGTCTGAATGGCTGGCGGTAAGTATTTTGAGAGCCCTTTTTAATCATATTTGTGGCTGATAAATTTTTCCTTTTCCAGGACCATAGGTACGACTTTTTCAATGGGCTAACGGATATTTCCCTTGTCCAAATTAATGCCGTTAAAAACATTAGGGACAGACTTCTTGACCTCGTTTTTGTTAACGATGGTTCTCTTGCTACGGTATCTAGAGCAAGCCCAATATCTCTCCCTGAAGATCCTTACCATCCAACTTTGTTGATATCACTGGAGTGTACACAATCTGGAGGTGCTGACAGTTCCATCGCTCCTTGTCACATAAAGTGTTTTCGCAAAACAAACTTTATCGATTTAGATCTACATCTCTCGCGTGTTGATTGGTCGTTTCTTTATTCATTACCGAACATAGATGCAACTGTTAACTCGTTTTATAGTTCATTTACTCCGCCCTAAATACGTTTGTTCCAGATATCACTGTACCTGTATCGTCCAAGCCTCCCTGGTTCTCCAAGTATTTGTCATACTTAAAAAATAATAAATCCCGGCTCTATAAAAAGTACCAGAAGTCGGGCTCCACGTTGGCCTTAGCTGTATACTCCTCCGCTCGCTCTCTATTCCTTGCCGTCAATAGTCAGTGTTATAATCATTACCTTTCACAATGCAGTAGAAACTTTCGTAGTGATCCTAAAAAATTCTATTCGTTCGTTAACTCTAAGCGCAAGTCAAACGGTTTTCCTCCGTCCCTTCATTACCAGACCAAAACAGAAGCTTCTGCTGTTGGTATTGCAAATTTATTCGCTAACTTTTTCCAAACAACGTACTTGTCTCATATTTACAACGCATCCACTCCGTATCCGTACCAGCTACCTCAAGCTAACAGCATTTTTCTGCCCTTTTTCGAGGAAAGCGTTGTTCTGGAAGGTTTGTCATCTATGGACATGTCGTTTTCTGCGGGTCCAGATAAGGTACCAAGTTGCATCTTAAAACACTGTGCCCAGTCCCTTTGCAAACCCTTGACCTTTCTCTTCAACCTCTCCTTGGAACAGTCTTGTCTCCCAGTAATTTGGAATGAGTCCTATATCATTCCGCTTTACAAAAAAGGTTCAAGATCAAACATTGAAAACTATCGCGGTATCGCAAAGCTTTCCGCCATCCCGAAGCTTCTTGAGTTCCTGGTCACCCGGCAACTTCAACATCTTTGTTGCAGCTTGATATCTCCGTCGCAACACGGTTTTTTCAGACATCGTTCAACATCGACTAACCTTCTTGAGTTTTCTAACCTAATCCACCCGTGGTTTTCAAATTGGTTTGCAGACGGATGTAGTTTTTACTGACTTCAGCAAGGCATTCGATTCTGTGAACCATGCTCTGCTTATTCACAAGCTCTCTTTATTAGGGTTCCCAACGAATCTTCTAGATTGGATTTTGTCCTATCTCTCTAACCGTACTCAACGTGTTTTGTTTTCTAACGTGTTGTCAAATACTGTAAATGTTACTTCAGGTGTGCCACAGGGAAGTCATCTGGGCCCGCTTCTGTTCATTTTTTATACCCGATACTCAAAATGAGTATTGGGGTATATTAGATTTGTGGTAAAAGTGGATGTGTGTAACGTCCAGAAGGAATCGTTTCCGACCCTATAAAGTATATATATTCTTGATCAGCATCAATAGCCGAGTCGATTGAGCCATGTCTGTCTGTCCGTCTGTCCGTCCCCTTCAGCGCCTAATGCTCAAAGACTATAAGAGCTAGAGTAACGATGTTTTGGATCCAGACTTCTGTGATATGTCACTGCTCCAAAAATATTTCAAAACTTTGCCCCGCCCACTTCCGCCCCCACAAAGGGCGAAAATCTGTGGCATCCACAATTTCGACGATACGAGAAAACTAAAAACGCAGAATCGTAGAAGATGACTATATCTTCTAGAGTGCAAAATCTGAACCAGATCGTATAATTATTACAGCCAGAATCACGAAAACAATTTCACTCTTTCTCGCTCTGTCTCACTCTAACACACAGGTTTCATGGTCGGTTTTGCCAATTGCAAAATATGAGTTCAAGGATCTCAGAACCTATAAAAGCCAGAGCAACCAAATTTGGTATCCACACTCCTGTGATATCGGACCTTGACCGTTTCATGTCCAAATTTCGCCACACCCCCTTCCGCCCCCGCAAAGGACGAAAATCTGAGGCAACCACAAATCTCAGAGAATATTAAGGCTAGAGTAACCAAATTTGGTACACACACTGCTTTAAGATGTCACTATAAAACGTATATCTCAGAATTTCGCCCCACCCCCATCCGCCCCCACAAAGGACGAAAATCTGTTGCATCCACAATATTGCAGATTTGAGAAAACTAAAAACGCAGAATCATAGAGAATGACCATATCTATCAGATTGCTGAGTCTGGATCAGATCAGATAATTTTTATAGCCAAAAGGAACAAATCAATTTGCATTGGCTACGCAGCGCCCGACGTCACGCTCAGCCTGATTTTCTGTCTCTCTCGCACGCACTTTTTGTCGTGTCGTTTAATATTAGCGGCGTCTGCCGGAGGAAAGCCATACTGACTAAGTATCGGGTATAACTGTAGAGTTGCGGTGTCCGCAGCAACTCACAACGTTCCCCCTCGTTTTATTTGTGAATGACCTTCCTAAAGTTATAACATACTCTACTACACTAATGTATGCTGATGATGTCAAAATCTGTCTTTCTTACTCTGATTGGTATTTGCACACACGCCTTCAACTTGATCTAAGTGAACTACTATTGTGGTGTTCAACTAATCTTCTTTTTCTGAACCTTTCCAAATGCAAACTTATGACATTTTACCGTCGCGCTCCTCATTGTTCGCGCTCCCATATGTTCTAGGAAATCATGTCCTTGAGCGAATTTCGAGTTCAAATGACCTCGGAATCCTTTCTGATCATAAGATGTGTTTTAACACCCATATAGCTGCAACTGTAAATAAAGCTAAGGGTGTTTTAGCGTTCATCGAGCGTTGGTCCAAGGAGTTTGACGACCCGTACGTTACGAAACAACTGTACATCTCATTAGTACGTCCTATATTGGAGTATTGTTCTTGTGTGTGGAGCCCGCAGTATAAAGTACAGCAGGCTGTTATTGAATCCGTGCAAAAGCAATTTTTAATTTTTGCCCGGAACTTTAACTGGGACTCAGGTAGAATCTTGCCACCCTACCGGTCTAGGCTAAATCTTATTGACCTGCCGTCGTTGCACCATCGCAGAATATGCAATGGCGTAATGTTCGTGCACAAGCTCCTTCTTGGGACTGTTGACTCCCAAAATCTCGTGGGTCAGATTGACTTGGCCGTTCCATCTAGACCTACCCGTACTTTTAGGCCTATCCGTCTACCCATATGTAGGTCTAATTATGCTGATCATGAACCTTTTAGGGTTTTATGCTATAATTATAACTCCCTCTGTCAAACCCTATCCCCTGAACTGTCTCTTAAACTAATTGCATGCAATATTTATAATCATTTAAATTTAGCTAACTTTAAACTTATCTTTTTCCGCCTTTAGTAACTAAGTACCATTATTAACAGATAATTGTTAATTTAATAAATAAATAAATAAATAGCTCAAGTATAATTTTGTGTTCGTGTGTGGCATCGTCAAAAAACACAGTAAAAAATATATATAACATTGGATTCCCGTTAGAGATTGATTACTTGGCCAAACGTGGGGCCGTATCCTTGCAAATCGTCAGATCAATAAACTCCACCAGTGTTCGGGTCGGGCGGCCATTCCCTTGCGCAGATACTCGTATTCGAAGCCCTTTGTCACCATAACATTTGTGGCATCCTTTGAGGGAGAAAGTCCATAAGCTCTGCGCCCAAACAAAGCGCCCCACAATACTCACAATATGCATCCACTGGCCACAGGGCACATACTCACGGAGAAAGGCAGCGGCCTTGCTGGGACGTCCACCTCGGTCAATGCCATAGTTCTGCACATCGCTTCGTCCCCCGGCACGCACGGCCTTGCTGTAATATTTCCACAATGGGAAGCGCCACACACGATCTCCGGTATGCATGCTGGCGTGCTTGATCTGCTGCCACAGGATCTCCGAGTTGGTAAAGACCCCCGCAGCCGACTCATCCAGGGCCTGGCGCATGTAGCCCGAGCAGGTGCCGACGTCAATGATGCACTTGGGACAGAAGTTTTGCGCATACAGCAGGGCGTCTGCCAGGACCAGTACATCCTCGTGATCGGTGCACTGGATCTCGATGGTCTTGCCGTTCATGGACTTGACCATGTCCCCAGTACGGACCGAATTGCAGCCCACTACGTTTTCACAAAGAGGTATCAGGCCGCGAATGTTGACCTAAGAACAGCATTATTATTCAAGGAGATATCATTTCTGTCCTGAGTACTTACCGGTAAACGCAGGCCAGCCACAGCTCGACAACAGGCCACCACAACGGCGGCCCCGGTCATGTCGCCACGCATATGGAAGAGCTCATGTTTCTCTTTCAGGCACAATCCTCCAGCATCGTAAGTCACGCCTTGGCCCACCAGCACAATGGGGCGCTCCTCGGCACAGCTGCCGTAGTAACTCAGCTCCAGGAAGATGGGTAGCTCGCACGAGGCCTTGCCCACAGCCAGGAAGGCGTGCATTGACTGGCTCTCGGCCCAGCCCTCGACCTTGACCTCCACATTGACACCGGATTTGCACAGCACCTCGACGACATTCTGCGCAAAAGCTGTGGGTGTGAGGAGGTTGGAGGGCATCTCCTGCAGCTGTCTCGTCAGGTTCTGGGCGGCTGCCTTCTGCAGACCAATGCGCCATCCTTCGAGGTCGCAGACCTCGTCTTTTCTTGCGTATAAGTCCAGCGACGCTGGATAGCCTGGGGACGTGGTCGCAGGCGCTGCAAGCTATTTTTTTCGTTAAGCCCACACAAAGTACCAAATATCACAATATTCTAGATACGTATTTCGTGTTCAATTTCTAGCAATAGAGAATGCCAAATTGAGGCGATGAATGTACTCCATGAGAAAGTGACACTCACTTCAAGGGCTATTTGGTCGGTACATTCAGGAAATTCGAAAGGATCAGTATCTAAAAACGAGTGGACATCGGCCCTTCACTCACTACTGTTTTGGTTTGTCTGTCCTCGGAGGAGTAAACATATCTATGTATGTATATCTTTGACAAATGGGGCTAACAAATCATGAACTCTTGAAGGGCCATGGTACTCAAATAGATGTGGCTCTGGATGAGTGTAACTTCCAGAAGGAAGCCTTTTCGTCCTATGAGCGTCCTTGATGAGCACCTAGATATCAGAGACCATGAAAGCTAGAGCAACCAAATTGTATATCCAGACACCTGGACCCGTCCGCTTCCACAAAGACCAAAAATCTGTGGAATTCACAATTAACGCAGAATCGTAGAGAACGCCATATTTACTAGACTGTTAAATGTGGATGAGATCGGATCGTTATTATAGCCATAACGACCAAATCGCCTTCCACGCGCTTACTCATTCTCTCTCGATCTCTCTATCCATCTCACACACTCTTTCTCGTGCAGTGTGTTCGCTCTAGCGGAGGGAAGCGAGACAGAACGGCGGGCTTGTGTGTAAGAAAGAGAGAGAGGGAGAAAAGTTCCACTCTCCTATCTCATGACAAGTGCGAGCATAATTCAGAGTTTACTTCGTTCCCGCTCGTTAAAGAATCTTTTTTGTATAAGTGGGTGATACAAAAGAAAGGTTTTTAAAATCAAAACGTTTGTAAGATATGAATATTAGTTTATAAGATTTGAATATTAGTTTAAGAGTTACTCATCGATAGTATTATAAGAAATACCAATGTACTCGATATATCGATACTTGTCCTCGACAAGTATCGATATGCCAACACACATTAATTGATATACGACAATGAAGACAGAAGAACATATAATAAAACCGTGCTATTAAAAGTTTACATATCAGGTGTGGGGTTTGCCCAAAAAAAAAAAAATAAATAAATAAATAAAACTCTGCGATGAACTATGCAGACATAAGAGCGAAAACCAAAAGTGAACTTAGCGCCATATTGCGTAGGCAAAACGTATATTTTGATCAAGATGCCAACATACACCAATTACGTACAGCAGTGAAAAAAATCATGGAAGACACGCATGAGCTAGGAAATACGGCGCCAAGCGCAGACGAGACTATGCAGGCAGACATTTTTGCAGTCCCGGTTGAGCGCGAGATAGATAGAGACAACCGTAGTGCACAACACGCAGTAAAAGCGGCGCCAGAAGAACATGGTGAAAATGTGCAGAAGGCTCGAGAAGCATTCATGCCGCGACAAGACAACGCGTGTTCGAAATTGACCATGCGATCAGATGAATACGAAGAAGAATCGCGCCGTTTCTCGCAAGCGCTTAGCTGATCTCAAATTAAGCATATTGAAAACGGAGAAAGAGGCTATGGAGTTGGAAACGCCGAGAGATTGCATCGACTTGACACACATTGAGGCGCTGATGCGTCCATTTTCTGGAGATGACGACCAGGCTGTAACCAGTTGGATAAGTAACTTTGAGGACATTATGAATTTCCATGGTGTATCCGAGTCAAAATGCTGGATATTAGCGAAGCGGCTGCTAGGCGGATCGGCGAAGGCGTACATCGAACATGTGGCGCCTTTGACTTGGCAATTGATGCGAGCAGAATTGCTCAACGTCTTTGAGCAGAAAGTGACAGCGTGGGACATTGGAAAGCGACTGGAGGCACGGAAAATTGCAAATAATGAAAGCGCATTGCAATATTTCGTCGCAATGTGCAGCATAGCGTCGCAAGCAGACATGGCCACGAGCGATGTGGTCAAATTCATCGTAGAGGGACTGCAGGACAAGACGGGCATGGCAGCATCCATGCTATACTGCATCACACTCAACGAGTTGCGTGACAAGATGGTCACCTATGATAAGGTCAGAAGAGCTCCTGGCGTCGTAGCAATTCGTAGCGAAGGTATGACAAAGGGAAAACTAAATGTGAGTATGGCAGTTGGGCAGCAGCAAGGTGGTGGCGCAATGCGTTGCTACAACTGTCGGCAATTTGGGCACGTTATGAAGGAATGCAGTCAGCCAAAGAGACCGGATGGGGCATGTTTTAACTGTTGGAGTACCAGCCACCTATATTCGCAGTGCCCGAAACGAAAGATGGCCACTAGGGTAGCTGCAGTTCAAGATGAGGAGCGACCAGGAGAAAAAAAAAACGACGATTTAGCGGCTGTCCAGTTCATCACTTTATGACTTCCGTTTGGTGAACAAAGAGGCGTCAGTATTTTTAGTCTATTTGATACAGGTAGCCCTGTAAGTTTTATTCATAAGTCTTTGATACCGAAGTCGGCTATAGTTGAAGCCTATAATGAAGTTAGGAAATACTTTGGACTAGGAGGACAACCAATTCCCATATGGGGAAAATTTAAGTGCCATATTGAATTTTGCACAAAGAAATATATCGTTTTATTAAACATCGTAGATGATAACATGCTGCCTTTGCCGGTATTGTTGGGACGCGATGCCCTTAAAGTTATTGAAGTAAAATTAGTTCATAAGAAAAATATCAATGCGAAGCAACACACACCATTAAGTTCGTTAAAGCAAAAAGCTATTAGTTTAACCTGCGCGTCTTTATTCACCGAAAGTAAAAATAATATTAACATAAGACTATATGATAAGTTAGACGGTAATCAATCAGAAAGAAGCGATCTAATCAAACGTTCTAATCCATTTAAAAATCAGACACAAGAAAACTCAAGGAATGACAAAATGGTCATCGAGAATATGAATCAAGGCGACGAATTCAGTAACTTTTGTGCGTCGGTAGAGATTGATGAAGAGGAACATATTAACGTAGGTTTCGAATTTGGCCCCACTATTGCAGAAAAGTGTAGGGAAGTTATTAAGACATACTATTTACACAAAGAATTTGACTTTAAAGCACCACCAAAGTATCAGATGCAGATTCGTGTAACAGAAACAACACCATTTCATTGTACTCCGCGTCGTTTATCCTACCATGAGAGAGAGAAAGTAGCTGAAATAGTAGATGATCTGTTAGAAAAGAAAATAATCCGTCATAGTGAGTCTCCTTATGCTTCCCCGTTGGTCCTAGTAAAAAACGAGGGGGAACGTTGTGAGTTGCTGCGGACACCGCAACTCTAGAGTTATACCCGATACTAAGTCAGTATGGCTCTCCTCCGGCAGAGGCCGCTAATATTAAACGACACGACAAAGAGTGCGTGCGAGAGAGACAGAAAATCAGTCTGAGCGTGACGTCACGCGCTGCGTAGCCACTGCAAATTGATTTGTTTCCTTTGGCTATAAAAATGATCTAATCTGATCCAGATTCAGCAATCTGATAGATGTGGTCGGTATCTATGATTCTGCGTTTTTAGTTTTCTCAAATCTGCAATATTGTGGATGCAACAGATTTTCGTCCTTTGTGGTGGCGGAAGGGGGTGGGGCGAAATTTTGAGATATACGTTTTATAGTGAGATCTAACAGGAGTGCGGATACTAAATTTGGTTACTCTAGCTTTAATAGTCTCTGAGATTTGTGAATATCCCCAGACTTGCATCCTTTGCGGGGGCGGAAGGGGGTGTGGCAAAATTTTGAAACAAACTCGTCTCGGTCCGATATATTAGGAGTGTGGATACCAAATTTGGTTGCTCTAGCTTTTATAGTCTCTGAGATCTAGGCGCTAATGTTTTACTCTAAGCAAAGCCGCCTATGCTACGTGTGTGTTAGAGAGAGACAGGGCGAGAAAAAATGAAATTGTTTTCTTGATGCTGGCTATAATAATAATACGATCCAATTCAGATTCTGCAGTATAAAAGATATGGTCATTCTCTACGATTCTGCGTTTTTTGTTTTCTCGTATCTTTAAAATTGTGGATGCCACAGATTTTCGCCTTTTGAGGGGGCGGAAGTGGGCGGGGCAAAGTTTTGAAATATTTTTGGAGCAGTGACATATCACAGAAGTCTGGATCCAAAACATCGTTGCTCTAGCTCTTATAGTCTTTGAGCATTAGGCGCTGAAGGGGACGGACAGACGGACAGACGGACGGACGGACAGACGGACAGACAGACATGGCTCAATCGACTCGGCTATTGATGCTGATCAAGAATATATATACTTTATGGGGTCGGAAACGATTCCTTCTGGACGTTACACACATCCACTTTTACCACAAATCTAATATACCCCAATACTCATTTTGAGTATCGGGTATAAAAAATCAGGAGAACTTCGAATGTGTGTCGATTACCGTGGTCTGAACAAGCGAATTGTTAAAGATAATTTCCCATTGCCCCTTATTGAGGACTGTCTTGAGTTTTTAGAAAACAAGTGCTGTTTTTCCATTATAGATTTGAAAAGTGGGTATCATCAAATAGGCGTAGAAGAAAAATCAGTTCCGTATACATCGTTTGTGACACCGCAAGGACAGTATGAGTACTTGAGAATGCCCTTTGGGTTAAAAAATGGATCCGCTATTTTTCAAAGATTTATTTCGGAGCTCTTGAGAGACTTTATTAGGAACAAAAGCATTGTAGTGTACATGGATGATATATTAGTAGCGACTAAAACAGTTGAAGAACACATGGATATATTAAAAAGACTATGCATTCGGTTTAGCGAGCAAAATTTAGAGATAAATTTAAAAAAGTGTAGGTTTGTCAATCGAAACATCGATTTCCTGGGGTATAAAGTTAATTAAAACGGAATAGTTCCTAGTGATTCCCATATTGAGGCCTTGAAAAAATACCCAGTCCCTCAAAATGTAAAAGCACTGCACTCATGCTTGGGATTCTTTTCGTATTTTCGACGTTTCATGTTGTCATTTGCGACGAAAGCTAAGCCCTTGGTGCAGTTGTTAAAAGAAGGTGGTCCGTTTCCCATGAATAGAGAACAGGTGAAGACGTTTGAAACTCTTAAGAATGCGTTGGCAAATCCTGGGAAGATGCACCCTGTGTCCTATTATTCTGGCAAAACAACAGAAAGAGAATCACGCTATCACAGTTTCGAACTAGAGACATTGGCTATAATTTATGCATTGAGGCGTTTTAGAGCATATTTGGAGCATAGGTCCTTCAAAATAATCACGGATTGTAATTCGTTAGTACAGACGTTAACCAGAAAGTCAATTAGTCCTAAGATAGCACGGTGGTCCCTAGAGTTAGAGAACTATGATTACTCCATTATGCACAGACCTGGGGCCAGTATGGCGCACGTTGATGCGCTGAGCAGACAAGATCAAGTGACGAATATGTTAGAGGATGGTTAGTCAAATACGGTTTAGAAAAGTCTAATTTAGAAAAAGATGAGAGTAGAAAGCAATATACAAGGAATAGTGTAAGTAGAGACAACCCTGGTAGTGAGCATAGAGGTACCGTAGAGAACCCTGTGATTAAGTGTAGAGAATTAAATATCAGTAGAGAGCGTAGTAGTACAGTAGAGAACCCTGCGATTGAGTGTGGAGAATCAAGTGCAGTAGGAAGTAGATTGGGAAATAGGTGGAAGTCTGATGATAGAGAGAACCTTGGTAGTGATTGTAGAGATAACATAGAGAATAGTGAATATAGGGAAGAGGATGGATCGAAGATTGAAAGTAGAGATTTGAGCCAATGTAGAGGAAGCGTTAACGATGTGGTGGGGGGAGTAAAGTACATTAGTAGTAGGAATTCAGATAAAGTGAAAAAAATGTGTTGAGGATACAGTAGAGAGGGACAAGTTAGAGTTTCAGGAGGAAAGATTACTAAAATCATTGATAGTTGGGGTAGTAGGTGCAACGCCAGAAGATGTTGATTTGATATTGCAAACAGAACAGATGCGAGACAAGGAAGTAGTTAGGATTCGAAAAATGCTAGAGGATGGAATTGAAGTAGATTTTGAAATGATAGATGGTATTGTTTACAAGAGGAGTTGTGAAAACAAACTATGTTTCTATGTACCAATGTGTATGGAAGAGCAGTTGATAAGGCGGTCACACGAAAAACTAGGACATCTGGCCGCAGAGAAGTGCGTGAGTGACCTTTTGAGGACCTACTGGTTTCCGTCAATGAGAAGTAAAGTGGCATGGTTCATCAGAAACTGTCTACCGTGTATACTACACTCGATGCCTAAAACAATCCATAACAAAACGCTCCATAGTATCCCAAAGTCGTGTGTTCCTTTTCATACCCTACATGTTGATCATTTGGGTCCATTGCCGAGTATTAGATCTAAGCGAAAACACCTCCTTGTGGTAATAGATGCATTCACTAAGTTTGTCAAATTGTTCCCGGTTAATAGTACCAGCACGCGGGAAGCGAAGGATGCCTTAAGTAAATATTTTGATTTCTATAGTCGCCCTACTAGGATAATATCAGATCGTGGGACCTGTTTCACCTCGTTAGAGTTCTCTAGTTTTCTGCAGGAGAGAGGGATAGTGCACATTAAGGTAGCTACAGGTGCACCGCAGGCGAATGGCCAAGTGGAGCGGGTGAATCGTGTTCTTACTCCTATGTTAGGAAAACTGTCAGAGCCCCTTGAGCAAGCCGATTGGTATAGGTTGATGAGCAAGGTAGAGCACGCCATTAATAACTCCGTTAACAGCAGTACGAAAAAGACACCTAGCACATTGTTATTTGGAATTGGAATACTTGTCCTCGACAAGTATCGATATGCCAACACACATTAATTGATATACGACAATGAAGACAGAAGAACATATAATAAAACCGTGCTATTAAAAGTTTACACGTTAGAGAATACAATTTATTTGGCATACGCCTAACTTTTAAAATATTTCAGCGAAAAATAAGCTTTAATTTTACAATAAGGCATTGCCGTTACAAAGTGCCGTGACTAAATGATTCCTTTAAAGTTTCGATACTGCATCATTAATTCCTGAAAATTTAGAATAGTTTTTCTAAAATAAAGAGACCGAAAAACTTGGGTGACTGCAAATTTGTATTTTACGACGACGAAAAAAAAAGGAGTGCGTGCGTTCGTTTTCATAGATTTTTCTCGACTTCTCTTCATATATTCAAACAATTTCTTCTGCGCCTATCTTACCTACGGTGGCAAAGCGGGGCGAATTCGCCAAGAGCGAGAGAGCGAGCTTTTATTGCGCTCCCGGTTTGCCCTAGCCTAACTTACACTAGACTTCATAAAATACGATCCTAATAACAATTATTATACGCCAAATGGCGCTACACCGGCCCCGTTGAAGGACTGGAAGGCTTCAAACCAGTGGCAGAAGAGCCAACTTGTGGATTGGCCTCCTGAACGTGGCTCCGCTGCTCGTCCTTAGGTCGACCACTCTGACCCTTCCGTCCTGCCCGGCGGTTGTTCCGACCACCCTTCCGAGGAGCCCCTGTTGAGGGGGCAGGTTGTCCTCGGCGACGATTACGAGGTCGCCTTCCTTGATGTTTGGTTCCTCCTGGTGCCACTTGAATCTTATTTGCAATCCCACCACATACTCC
Organism: Drosophila persimilis; assembly: GCF_003286085.1. NCBI lineage: Eukaryota > Metazoa > Arthropoda > Insecta > Diptera > Drosophilidae > Drosophila > Drosophila persimilis. Next base: position 33,023 of record NW_020825684.1, read on the forward strand.
CGGGACCATCGCTGCCAGAACATTTGCCTGGCTGACGAGACAAGCCGCCATCGCTTTAAGCAGCTCAGACCCTCCTGGTCCGGGGTCCTGGGTGCTGGGGGTGCGATGAGCGGCCCGCCTGTCAGCAGGTGCCCGGGAGTCAGCGCGTCTCCGTCGCTTGGGTCTGGGCTTAGGGGTCCTAGCGGGCGCGTGTTGAGTACCGCCTCGATCCCGACCAGCACGGTCTCCAGCTCCTCTGCGGTGAGGAGAGCGCTTCCGACTGCCCGTAGGAGTAGGCCCTTGGCAGACTTCACACCGGCCTCCCAAAGTCCGCCCATGTGCGGTGCTCGAGGCGGTATGAAGGCAATCTCGCACCTGCTTCTTGACGCAAATTCGCGTATCGCGTCCGCTTCCGCCTCTATCTTCCTCCGCAGTTCGCTGAAGTGGCGACTTGCTCCGACGAAATTTGTCGCGTTGTCGCAGTTCACGCGTTGCGGACATCCTCGACGACCGACGAACCTTTGGAATGCCAACAAGAAGGAATTAGTCGTCAAATCGGAGACAATTTCTAAATGAACCGCCTTGGACGCAAAACAGACCAATAACGCTATGTAGGACTTATAAGGGGGCCTTCCACGAATTTTCAGAGTCGTATAGACTGGGCCACAAAAATCAACGCCACATACTGAAAATGGGCGGAGAGCACGGAGCCGGTCTGCGGGTAAGTTGCCCATCATTTGGGTCTGGAGTAGCGGCTCTCATTTAAAGCAACGAATACATGACCTAACTGTCGCCCTGCAGACCGCCTGAGCATTCACTATCCAAATGCGAGTGCTCGTGGGCCGGCATGAAAACTCGTTTGATGCAGATAGCGAACGTATGTCGCACAAACTGCGAGCGTTTTGTCAATAAAAAGGGAAACTTGGCATTATATGACATAGGAGCGTTAACTAGTCGCCTTCCAACTCGCAACAACGAAAAAGAGCACCATGTCCCAGCCTCTTCATGGATGAAGGGATTCAAGCGCTGAAGACTGGGGCCTAACTTGGTGCCTTTACGAACCCTTTCAATATCTTCTTGAGACTCATTTTTCTGTGTTATTTCGACTATTTTTAGAAACGCCTCGTCGTATTCTACGGATGACGGAATTTTTCCAAAGTTGAGACTTTTGTCTTTGCATTTTCGGATGAAGCGGAACACGAAAACGAACACTCTTAGCAGTTTGAGGTGTGACGAGTATCCCTCGATTACATCCACTAATGTAATTTGACTTGGCCGCGACGGTCAGTCCGACCGATTTCTTCCGACTTTCCATCTGTATCTCTTCTTCGGAAGGCTCGAAGTGTGGATTTCTGGGCCAGCTCTCTTCTTCAAACTTTAAGAACTCTGGTCCACCAAACCAGATCGACTGCACGATTTCCTCTACGTCACAACCTCTCGAAACTATGTCTGCTGGGTTCTGTTTTATTGGCACATGCCGCCACGTAGCTTCACTTGACCACTCTTGAATCTCCGCTACTCAGTTCGCAACGAATGTTGAAGAGTAACTTCTGAATCTGACCAGAATATCACGTTCTCAATTGGAACCTTGAGCAGTGATTTGATTCGGTGACAAAGGTCTGCTAGAAGGTGAGCGGCACATAACTCAAGCCTTGGGAGCGTTTTCGTCTTGGGTGGCGCTACTTTCGACTTTGCAGTCAACAAGGAGACCTCGAAACCTTCTGCAGTCTTTCTACGGATATAGACGCAGGCTCCATAAGCTCTCATGGATGCGTCGGCAAAGGCATGTACTTGAATCGGTGACATGAGATCAGTATGCACAAATCGAGGTATGGTAATCTTCTCCAACTGACCCAAGGATTCTTTTAATAAGTTCCATGCTGTTTCCAAGTTCATTGGAATTGACTCATCCCAACCTAGCTTGTTAAGCCAAAGCTCCTGCAGTAGGATCTTTCCCTTAATTACTAAAGGACTTAACAAGCCAAGGGGGTCAAACAGCTTTGATGTCACCGATAATATGTTCCGTTTTGTCGCTCGGAGACCGATAACTGACGTGTCAATTTGGAACTTAAAGACGTCTTCGTGTGGCAGCCACGATATTCCTAACGCCTTAGTTGACTCTGAGTCCGAGATCGTTATCGGTTTAACTGTGCTCTCGGATGCGGGGACCTCAGGTGAGTTCGAAAACCATTTAGTCAATTCAAACCCAGCGGCTTGAAGAACCTGAGCCACATCAGACTTAATTGTCTTTAACTCCTCTACGCAACCAGCACCAGTCAACATGTCATCGACATAGAAGTCGGAGTCAATAACTTCAGCAGCTTTAGGGAATGAGAGTTTTGCAGACTCACTCAACCTCTTCAAACACTGAATAGCCAAAAATGGGGCTGGTCCAGTCCAGAGTATGGAACATCACGGATAAGCACAGTTTTCTTTTGGTAATGCTTAAAAGTGCAGATACATAGTAACTCCGAAAGTGGATCGTAAGCTGCAAGCTTTCCGAAAAGCTTTCTAAAGAGAGTCGGCGCGCAGCGCACGCATTTAAGCGGAAGACGTCACGTTTACCTTGACCCAAGAGAGTAGCGTAGCGTAGGGAGAGCATAGCTTAAAAGCTTGACCAAAATTTCGCTCAATTGGGCGAAAGATCATCCGATTATGCAGTTAAAGTTCCTAAGATCATCCGATTATGCAGTTAAAGTTTCCAAATATCATCCGATCTTCGAGCTTTTGGTTCGGTACCGCTTAGCTGAACTTGCAGAAGTTGGGCTGGAGCTATTGACTGAGAATCGATTGATTAAAGCGGACGTGTTTACTCGGGAATTAATAAATAAATATATATATAGTTAAATATGCGACACTGCAGTTTGCGTTTTAAAAAAAAGATTTTATTCTTTCACTTAAACTTAGTGCACATTGATTAGTTATTTCCCCGACGATGACTGATGTCCGGTGTCTTGAATGGAATTAACTTTTGTTGAATTCTCCGACGGTGTCGCGATTGACGTTTGTCTTGAACAGAACTGATTTGCCTTCCCAAATGTAGACTATTTATATCATGATGCTCGGCTTGGGATTCGGATTTGGATTCGGAGGCGTTGGCTTCGACTTCGGCTTCGGAGATGGAGTACGTGACTCGATCGATATGTGGGAAATCCGGCTTTTGATGAAAGACTTCCGGTGCGTATGATCGGTGTTGCATTACTTGGGGGTGGCTGAGAATAGGGCCTCTGATTGGTCAGATTGGTTTGGATTGGTCAGATTGATTGGTTCTTGAGAATCGATTAGTAATTGATCTCTGAAGAGTGGCGTGATTCTAGTGCTGCTGGATTTTAGTGCGGCTGGATTCTAATGCGGCATCTATTGTTTTATGTTCCACTTCTAGCTTAGGGTGTTTGTTTACATTGCCTGCAATCGGTTACGCGTGGTCCATTTCGAGCGTGAGATTGTTTATGGGGTTTCGGAGCTGAGAGTGTCGGATTGTTTATAGTAGTGTCGGATTGTTTATAGTATTGTGGGTGCAGGGTAATAGACATAGACAAGGGTATGCGGAGCATGGACTATAGATATGTCACTCCCCCATTGTTAGATTTAAGCCTGTCCTCAGGCGATTATCCTTGGATATAGTTCAGGAGCGTCTAAAATTGTGCCTGCTGGGGATTCGTCTTCGTCTAAGGATGTTTCTATGTGCGGGTCGGTTTTAGGCTCATTGCTTTTACTTAGACTAAACAATTTGTAGCTTAATCCTATTATGATTATGACAAATAGTAGTATTAAGCTTACATGTAATACATTATTTAATTGCGTATTTTCTATTACGATTTCTTTGGTTTGCAAATAAGACAGTGGTTTAATTTTTGTTACGTTATTGTTGATGTATATGCTCTGTGCAAATTCTGGTATTGAGTTGGATATTAAGAATTCGTACGCTGCAATTATGTATTTTTATACCCGATACTCAAAATGAGTATTGGGGTATATTAGATTTGTGGTAAAAGTGGATGTGTGTAACGTCCAGAAGGAATCGTTTCCGACCCTATAAAGTATATATATTCTTGATCAGCATCAATAGCCGAGTCGATTGAGCCCTGTCTGTCTGTCCGTCCGTCCGTCTGTCCGTCTGTCCGTCTGTCCGTCCCCTTCAGCGCCTAGTGCTCAAAGACTATAAGAGCTAGAGCAACGATGTTTTGGATCCAGACTTCTGTGATATGTCACTGCTACAAAAATATTTCAAAACTTTGCCCCGCCCATTTCCGCCCCCACAAAGGGCGAAAATCTGTGGCATCCACAATTTTAAAGATACGAGAAAACTAAAAACGCAGAATCGTAGAGAATGACCATATCTTTTAGACTGCAGAATCTGAGTTGGATCGTATTACTATTATAGCCAGCATCAAGAAAACAATTTCATTTTTTCTCGCCCTGTCTCTCTCTAACACACACGTAGCATAGGCGGCTCTGCTTAGAGTAAAACATTAGCGCCTAGATCTCAGAGACTATAAAAGCTAGAGCAACCAAATTTGGTATCCACACTCCTAATATATCAGACCGAGACGAGTTTGTTTCAAAATTTCGCCACACCCCCTTCCGCCCCCGCAAAGGATGCAAATCTGGGGATATTCACAAATCTCAGAGAGTATTAAGGCTAGAGTAACCAAATTTAGTGTCCGTACTCCTGTTAGATCTCACTATAAAACGTATATCTCAAAATTTCGCCCCACCCCCTTCCGCCCACACAAAGGACGAAAATCTGTTGCATCAACAATATTGCACATTCGAGAAAACTAAAAACGCAGAATCATAAATAATGACCATATCTATCAGGTTGCTGAATCTGGATCAGATCAGATCATTTTTATAGCCAAAAGGAACAAATCAATTTGCGAAGGCTACGCAGCGCCCGACGTCACGCTCAGACTGATTTTCTGTGTCGTTTAATATTAGCGGCGTCTGCCGGAGGATAGCCATACTGTTTCTACTTGTTTGACTATTCCTGAAATACATTCGTCATTTATTTTTCGTTTTGATTCTTTTTCATATACCTCGTTTTCTAGAATGTAATAATTGTTTTGCGTTAGGTCAGTGAGGATGTTATTATCTTCATCTGGATATGGAACAATTTTAAGTATAGGAATATTTCTGATCTCTCGTGGGATGTTGGAAATTATTAGTATTTCGTTAGTGTCTGATTTCAACCAGGTAGATGTTTTAATATTTAATAATTTCTCTGAATCGATGTGTTTCAGGTAATCCTGCCTCAATAATTTTGGATTAAAGATACCTAATCTTGTTAGCTGCATGCCTAATTCAATATCCTCTATGTACTCAGTAAAATGTTGAAGGTTAAATATTAATATTTCTAGTTGTTTATTTCTGTCATTATCTTTGCTTAATTTATTGACAACTTCTATGCCGGAATTTACTGCTTGAATTACTAAGTTTAATTCGTTAACTTGAACACTGTGGCTAGCCAGATTGTCTAATTTCCCTTCTAATTCGACCTTATCATCTTGATCTAACGTTCCAAATAGATATTTATATATTGTGCCTACTGCATTTATAAGGCCTCTTCTGTTTCTTTTGGCTATTTTTATGCCGTTGAATTCACGTTGCAATTTCTCGACTAAATATTGAACTTGGATTTCGTTATCAAATTAGGTTGCCTGTTCTAGTAAACTCTGATATGTTTCATCTGTTTTTGTTATATTAATTGTTAGATAGTGGTATTCATAATTGATGGGTATGATAATGGTATTCGTTTTGAATATGAGATATCCATTCCTTGAGTTGATGGGATCTATCTCTATATTCTGTCCGGTAGCTTGTAGGACGGTGAACATTAGTAAGATTATAATCTTAATTATGTTGTAGCTCCGGATTCCCAGTACTCTGTTCGGGTACTCTGCAATTATTGTATTTACTTGTATTAGATTTCTTCTTTCTTTTGAATTTTGTTTTATAGTGGGTGATTTTTCACCCTCTATTTTTCTCTTCAAAGTGCTTTTCGTCTACCTGCCTGATTTCACCCGTCCTTTTGAAAGGATTTGTTACCTTAGACTTAACTAGAGGTGATAGTTTATAGCGGGTATCTACTTCATACTCTAAGCGGTTTTTATTTAATTGAGTGATTTTATTCACTTTATTTAGTTGGGTGTCATAATCAGGTGAGCCTGCATAAATGAATATATCAGCTGGTGTCCTATTTGTGGTATTATGTTTGGTTTTATTATTATAAGTATAAAGAATTAATTCAAACTTCGTGAATCTATCTTCTGGGTTATCCTCGCTAGCTATTATTCTTAATTTTTCATTTACTATTTTATGAAATCTTTCTACGTCAGATATTCCATTTTTGCTGGAAGTGATCTCTATTTTGACATTTTCCGCATTCAACCATGCTTGCAATGCTGCGCACATAAAGGCTGAATCTTTGTCGGCTTTAATTCCCTGTGGCTTGCCCATTTCGTTAATGACTTTTATGATGGCTCTCTTTGTTTCTAACCAGTCACGACTCTTAACTTCTACAAGGGTAGCGAATTTAGAATATACATCAATGCATGATAGGAATTGTTGATTGCCTACCAGATAAAAATCCATGACATACTTTTTTCTGATATTTTGTATTTCAGGGGTGATTTCGAAGGTTAGATTGGTGTTACGATGCTCTGTTTTAGCAACGTTGCACGTAGGACATTCATTGATAATATTTTGGATTAATTTTTGATAATCGGGGTAGTAGAATTTTCCTTTAAACCAATTAGTGGTCTTTTCGATACCTGGGTGAAGTAGCTCTTTATGCTTCTTCAATATTTGTTCCTTGAATTCGGAGTAGTTCGGAATATCTATGAGTTTGGTACTGGATTTAATCAGTTTTGTGAAGTGATTTGGACTGATTATCTCCAGGAATGCCTTTTGGAACAGTGGGAAGTCTACTTCGTTATGGAAATATAGTGCACTCTTTTTGGTACACACATATTCCTTTATTATATCTTTCGCTAATGACTCTGTCATTTCAGTATATGTGATTTTTATCAGTATCTTGTGAAAATAGTGGGATGTTTCTACCTTATCCTCATTACCTTTAATCAGTTCTATTTGCCTATTATAGTAATTGATTGGTCGCTCTGTAAGTGGAATATAATTTGTATTATCTTCTTGCGCGCTATGGACCGTTGCACAATCACTATTAATGGTTTCCCCGAGTAGGTTTTCGTTAATCTTTACTCTTGATAGCGCATCGGCTACATGGTTCTCCTTTCCTGGTAAATATTTTATTTTTAAGTCAAATTCATTTAATTTGATCCATCGTTGTAGCTTCATATTTGGCTCCTTGAGGTTATTCAACCAAATCAAGGGTTTGTGATCACTTAATATCTCAAACGTTCTACCAAACAGGTATGATCTGAAATACTTAGTTGCCCAAACTATAGCTAGTAATTCCCTTTCTATTGCTGAATAATTGATTTCATGTTCGTTTAAGGTTCTACTTGCATAGCAAATTGGTTTGTGGTCTTGCGACAACACTGCTCCTAATGCAATGTTACTTGCATCGGTTGTTACCGTGAACATTTTGTTGAAATCTGGGAATGCGAGGATGGGGTCTGAGGTGATAAGTATTTTCAACTTTTCGAAGGCCTCGACGTATTTTTCCTCGGTTGGGTCTATGACTGCTCGTTTCTTTAATTTGAGTGTCATTGGTTTTGCTATATTAGCAAAATTGGGAATGAATTTCCTATAAAATCCACATAAACCTATGAATGATTTTATTTTTGTGGTTGTATTGGGTATTGGGAAGTTTATTATGGCGGATATTTTCTTTGGATTAGGAACTATGCCGTTAGTTTTTACTACATGGCCTAGGAATTCCGTTTCTTTCTTAAGGAATTCACACTTATCCATTTGAAGTTTGAGGTTTGCATCTCTCAACTTTCCAAAGACCCTTTTAAGAGACAACAAATGTTATTATAATGATGTGGAATAGATAATGATGTCGTCTAGATACACAAGGCAATCTTTGAAAATTAAATCTTCTAACAGATTGTTCATGCATCTTTGGAATGTGGCGGGGGCAGTGGTTAGCCCAAAAGGCATACGAGTGAACTCGTAATGACCATGCTTCGTGGAGAAAGCTGTTTTTGGGATTGAGCTAGGTTCCATGGGAATTTGATGGAATCCCTTAGCTAGATCGATTGTTGTAAAATATTGGCACCTACCTAGTTTATCTAGGATTTCGTCCATTCTGGGTGTAGGAAATTTGTCCTTGATTGTCACCTCGTTTAGACTTCTATAATCTACTACCATACGATATTTCTGCTTTCCTGAAGCATCTATCATCTATTTTGGTATCATAGCAATGGGTGCACAATAGGGAGAATTCGACTTACGAATGATTCCCTGTCTAATCATATCTTTTATTTGTTGGGTCACTTCCTGATCGTGTATTTGAGCATATTTATATGGTCGACGATATACAGGATCTTCGTGGTGGGTTTTAATTTCGTGCTTTATAGTACTAGTGAAGGTCAAAATGTCACCTTCTTTATACTGCACGTCCTTAAATTCATAGAGAACTTTCTTTAGTTTCTCCTTTTCTTCGTCATTTAAATATTCCAACCTTAGCTGGTTACATTCCCTTAATTCATTCTCTAATGCGGAAGCGAAGTATTGCTCTCCTTCAGGAGATGGGTCAAGGCACTTGGGTGTAGTTATATCTTCCTTTGAAGATGACTTATCACCTTTGTGTGCGGTCTTGCCGTCGGCAATTGCTTCTCCACTTTGGATGATTGGGTATGACCTTTCTCCTAACGTTACCGTTTCGTTTCGGTAATCGATGACGGCTTTGCTGGCCATCAAATATTCTCTGCCTAAGAGTTAGTCATAATTTTCAGAAAAATTATGAATATAACATTTTTGTTTTGTCGGACAGTTTTTGAGTCAGACGGACGGGTCCTTTGATGGTATGGACGGTGAGGTTGTCGATATCGACTTTGGAATCTGTATAGTTTTCTTTTATTATATTTATCGACGATCCCGAGTCCGCGATACCTCTTAACTTTTTATTATTTACAATTATTTCTATATATGGTCCTCCTCGATTTCTTCCGAGGCACTCTGCTGAAAATTTACATCCATTTTCATATGTCCACTTTGGAGTGTGGTTGTTGAATTTGCTGATTAGGGCTTCCTTTAGATCACTCCAGGTGTTGGGTTGAAGGCTCTGTGATAAAAGTTGTGCTCGTCCGCACAGTTGACCCTCAGTGGCTCCGTACATGATGCTTTGTTGTCGGAGGTCATCTGTTGGGTACAATCCGGAGATGTACTCAATTCTGCTTATGAACGAACTTAGACGTTCTTGGCATCCGTCGTATGGTGGAATTTGCCTGATTGACTTCAAGGCTTGGTTAAGGTGTATTTCTGACAGCGGCATGTTGATTTCTTTTTATACCCGATACTCAAAATGAGTATTGGGGTATATTAGATTTGTGGTAAAAGTGGATGTGTGTAACGTCCAGAAGGAATCGTTTCCGACCCTATAAAGTATATATATTCTTGATCAGCATCAATAGCCGAGTCGATTGAGCCCTGTCTGTCTGTCCGTCCGTCCGTCTGTCCGTCTGTCCGTCCCCTTCAGCGCCTAGTGCTCAAAGACTATAAGAGCTAGAGCAACGATGTTTTGGATCCAGACTTCTGTGATATGTCACTGCTCCAAAAATATTTCAAAACTTTGCCCCGCCCACTTCCGCCCCCTCAAAAGGCGAAAATCTGTGGCATCCACAATTTTAAAGATACGAGAAAACAAAAAACGCAGAATCGTAGAGAATGACCATATCTTTTAGACTGCAGAATCTGAATTGGATCGTATTATTATTATAGCCAGCATCAAGAAAACAATTTCATTTTTTCTCGCCCTGTCTCTAACACACACGTAGCATAGGCGGCGTTGCTTAGAGTAAAACATTAGCGCCTAGATCTCAGAGACTATAAAAGCTAGAGCAACCAAATTTGGTATCCACACTCCTAATATATCAGACCGAGACGAGTTTGTTTCAAAATTTCGCCACACCCCCTTCCGCCCCCGCAAAGGATGCAAATCTGGGGATATTCACAAATCTCAGAGAGTATTAAGGCTAGAGTAACCAAATTTAGTGTCCGTACTCCTGTTAGATCTCACTATAAAACGTATATCTCAAAATTTCGCCCCACCCCCTTCCGCCCACACAAAAGGACGAAAATCTTTTGCATCAACAATATTGCAGATTCGAGAAAACTAAAAACGCAGAATCATAAATAATGACCATATCTATCAGGCTGCTGAATCTGGATCAGATCGGATCATTTTTATAGCCAAAAGGAACAAATCAATTTGCAGCGGCTAAGCAGCGCCCGACGTCACGCTCAGACTGATTTTCTGTCTCTCTCGCACGCACTCTTTGTCGTGTCGGGTATAGTAGTAGTATCGTAGTAGTATAGTAGTAGTTCGTAGTATCGGGTATAACCGTAGAGTTGCGGTGTCCGCAGCAACTCACAACGTTCCC